>NW_024386908.1:3059749-3324804 GCF_900408965.1 Simochromis diagramma
AACTTTCCAAGTAGAGCACTTCAGAAAGTTGGAATAAAGTTCACAGTGTAGCTTCACTCACATCATTTGAGTCTGGACTCAGGTGACCTCCTCTGAAAGAGTAACTTGGCGAATATTCAGAGCCATTCACTGGCCCAGTGTTGTCTCCAAAGCATGCTGTTGAATTAGAGGGGAAAAAAACACCCATTTACGTTTTGGTTTTTCCTCAAACATGTACATAATAAATGAATTTCCTTAACGTGAGACTCCTTGGAAACTTACAAAACCTTGTGTCAGGGCAGTTGCAGGGCTGTGAACAAAACATAATCAATATTTGACACTTCTGCTGTACCCATGTATATAATCCAGTTATAAAAAATATTAAACATAAACTGTTGGGAGCTCTATATGACAGCTTATGATGACTGGAGAGCCTCATTAAACTTTGTGATGATTTGCTTTCTACACATTTAAAGTTAATTCCGTCGCAGTTCCAAACTTGACCACTTGGTGGCAGTAAAAGGGCAACTTTACTCCCACATGTAGTTTTTAAAACCTGCTTACCTCTGCTCCCATGCACTGTGAGTCTGGCACAGTTCTGGCAATAAAATGATAAAAACCCAACATAAAATGGATTCAAAATTTGCTCCATAATAATGCATTTCGTTAGACTGGAAGTGAAAACACTTACTGAGGTGCAGAAGAGTTTACCGGTGTCTGATCTGGGAGACATATTTTTGATTTTTCACTCCCAGAATGAGAGTGTCCTTCACAATCTTCATCACAAAAGCCTCTAAAGACATTGTCCTCCAATTGCTGCTGAATTTCTGACTGGTTAAGCGTGAAGTCCAGCATGGACTCTTTGTCCTTTGGCCGGTTGAGAAAGATGCTGTCCACATATGTTGCATGGTCTTCTGCCTTGCTTTTACTGTGGCAACACACACGGGCACTGATTGGTTAAAAAATTGAAACTAAGGATAGAAAATAACCAATTAAAATGTAAACTTGTTTTCACCCTGGTTGTGGACTGCCAAAGAGGACTTGAGATGCTGTGGGGTTCTCAAGTTGGAAGAAGGGTTGGTTAAGGTTGTGCGACCAGGGAGATGTGTTTGTCATACTTCTGGGCTGAGAGAAAGGATGAAACTGACAGAGAAACAAATCAGCATTTGTCAGAAGAAAGACACATTATTGTCACATTTTATTAGATTGTAACTATTTTCTCTTAGCAAGAGATGCTGTTGGTCCAAAGACTATAAACTGGTCTAAAACAAGAGGTCACATACTACTCCAGTTTTGGTTGCCGGCAAATTTTAGGTTTCATTTTAAACTTTTAGTTGTAACTTTCAGAGCTCCACATGTTGAAGCTCCACAGTATATCTCTGACCTGTTGAAACCTCATGCTTCTTCTTCAGCGCTTCAGGTCAGAGGTTACTGTTGGTCCCACGTACTGGGTTCAAAACATGTGGGGATCGGGCTTTTCGGGCAGTGGCACCAAGGCACTCTTTACACTTGACCCCTTTAAAAAGCAGCTGAAGACATTTCTATACAAACAAACTTAAAAATAATTTTTCATTTTATTTATATTTCTGGTTTAATTGTGAAGCACTTTGTGATTTTTAACTGTGAAAAGTGCTATATAAATAAATTTTACTTACTAAAATACTATAGTGGTATGATAAAATACTGGTACCTTTAGTAATACCAAAAGTAATGCTACATTACTTTTTCTTCGTTGTTTTCAGCTTTTGTATTGAACAAGAATGCCTGAATTTTAGGCCTGAATAGCCTTAATAAATATAAATAAGTATTTATATTTGGGCACCTGGGATTACACTTGTGTAGGTGTGCAAAAACCATGTTTGTAGATGAGGTCACTGGGGGACAGGCTATCCATTTCTCACAATCTGAAGAAAGCCAATGCCAAAAGGATGGCATGCAGCTTCAATTTTCATCGAAGTTGGCCATCCCCCACTCATTTAAAGTCTTACAGGTTAAAGGGCGAAACGCTGGTGACCCTGAGTGGACCACCTCACCACCAGACTATCAGGAACAGGCCCATTCATCTAGTTACTTCAGCAGCTTCTACTTGAAGCAAACCATCTTCAATGTGTATCTCAGCCTCATGGCAAAATTACCAGTTTTTAATTCCCATGAATGAAATCAATACACAAAAAAAAGATTACATTCACCGTGAAAGACCTTGACACACATGACATATGTATGTCACATTCTATAATTAAAGCACAATATGATTTATTGTAAAGCAGAGTTCTGAGAAGTTACCAAAATCTTTGTTGGCCTGTTAAACAACACCAACATAAGCCATTTTTCCACACCAACTTTAGATAAGTTTCTCAACTCAAGTCAGAGTTTCCATACTTTTCCTTTCTTACATATGAAACCACGTGTGGGGTAAAATGTGTAAAAAATACAACTTTAACCTTAAAGTAGTGATGTAATTCTAATAAGAGCTATCCCTTACTGCATCGGTCTGCGATAGAACTGAGGTGTCCCAGGGTGGGGGAGAAGAGGGATGCAGTGCCTGGCTTTGTTTCTGGAGATTCAGCTGCAGGGTGAAAGTTCCTGTGGAGAACAGTTGGATTTCATAAGATATCATCACGCAAAGAAGAATACGCAGTACTGTAACTCAGTTATAGTTGTTAATAGTCTATTAGTGTTACACAACCTTGGCCTGAGCAGGCAGATGAGGTGGAAGAGAAGGAGCTGCGGGCATCAGGTATGGCAGGCAGGTAGTCAGAGGCACTGTTGTCTGAGAAACCCGACTCAAGTACTGGCGACAACTTACAAAAACAGGGATTTAGTGAGTGTCTTTACATTTGTTCATATTAAACACGTTTTCCTAACTTGAAGTAAAACCATGAAGAGCGGGAAAGTGACTTACACGCTGAAACTTGAACCCTTGTGGAATTACCTTCCTTCTTTCTCTGCTTTCTTGAACACTGTTAAAATGGAAAATATAATACTTTTAAAACCCTTTTCATTCCATTTATTAAGAGGATTATTATTATATTAACATAATTGGCTACAAGAACTGATAACCCACAGTGGGGCTATACCTGTACTCAGACTGGCCCTCAACAAGACACAGCCGTGATGGGGAACAGGGGCTCATCGGGAGCACCAGAGGATCTTTTCTCTTATGCCTGGCTCCTGCCTTACAGCTGCCAAGAACTGCTGCTTTAGGAGGATCTGAAAAACAAGAACACTTTCTGTTTACATCATTTGCCATCCTGAGGCTTAAATGTATTCGATTATTGTTTTCTGGTGATCTGGGGCTGTGAATCTCACCTTTGCATGCTTTTTTAGCAGCAATCTGGTTGACGATAAACAGAGTCATTAGGTCCAAACTACCAGAACTAGTGTTGCCTAGGGAAGGGGCTGGGACAGGTATTCCCATGTTTTTAAGTTTTTGTTGCATTTTTCTCTTTTCAAAGAATTCCTGGAACAGAAAAAGCACAACCAATATTTAGGCACAGGGACAAAGGCTTTGTTAATTTAATACATTTACAAAACTGGTTACAATGAAAAAACATCAAGCTTGAACATTAGTGATTGTTATTTATTTAATGAATTATCATTACACAAGGATATAGATTTTAATGTTTATTACATGAAAAATAAATAAAATGTTTGTGAAAAACAAAGGCAGCAATTTGGGCTGGTGATTATTAATGAAGTATTGGGTATTTGGGGTATTGTTGAGTTTTAAGACTTCACATCAATGAAACTTCAAATAGGCCATGTCTGGGCTTTTCAAATGGCTAAGTTGCCTTCTACTAAAAATACCAAACAACAAATAAGTAATTAAAGTTGTGAACAAGTACAAGTCCAAAGCTACACACATTATAAACCATGTATACACACACACACACACACACATATAGATATAGATAGATAGATAGATAGATAGATAGATAGATAGATATATCGTTTTGTCATTGTTCTACTATGTCTTTTATTCTATTCTAAGTGTCCTTAGATGTCTTGAACGTGGCTTTTAAATAAAATGTATTATTATTATTATTATTAAAAGTCTTATTCCACTACTTTAAATATATTTTCAATATGCAACCTGTGCACTATTGACCTCCTTATGTAAGAATTTAACTTATACTCAAAATTAAAAGTCAAAACAATTCTTTCCATTTTGTAAAACAACCCTGGTTAGAAATGCATCCCTTTAAAGCAAGTTTTCTTCTGGATACAATATTTTATGGAGTATACAATTAAACATTTAATATTTAGCATCCTACTTGCACTTAATGTAAAACAATGTAAGTTTTATTTGTTTGTCTTACCCTCTGCTTTTTGGCATTATTCCTCATCACTAACCGGTTTCTGAAATGAGCAGTTACATGTCTAGTTAGCTTAAACATTTATAGGCTAATATGATATACATTAACACGTCAGCTAATAACCAAAATTTGCTTTCTCTTACCTTGAACCTCCAACCCAGTTCATTTTTAACAGCTCTTAATTACTATAGAAACGACAAAATCCAGAAAACTACAAAGATCAAGCTTTTGTGCCTGTGTCAGCACAGAAATTCAGAGTGCATGCATAGCTTATTGTTTTGTTTCAGCTAGGTAGCTAACTTTATCTTAGCTTTCAGAATACAATAGAAGCGCGAGGACGAACCACCAGACTTCTGACACATGCTCAGAAATGCTCAAAGAAGAAAATATATATGTGTAATTTTCACGGAGTTTGTTTGCTTTATTTCTGTATTTTGTTTCACTGTGCCTTACGTTTGCTTAAAATAAAATACTGTAGTATAGTAGAATAAATCAGTTGGGACTAATTTATTTACGTCTGTCAGACAACCAATCATATTTTTGCCGGGGGCTCGACCAATGAAAAAACCCCTTTGCAAACTAAGTCGCCAGTGACGACAGCAAAACCGGATGTTGGGCTGATTTTCTTTATAAAATAAAAGCTAACACAGACACGTTTGTGTGGTGGAGGTAGGAACGCCTTTAATTTGGCAACAATAACCGGAAGTGCACTTGTTCTAGTTTGGAGTGCTTGTAGCTGGCGCAAAAAAGGGGAGCAGGATGTAGCCGCACAAGTATCGGGCTCGCTTCACATCAGTCCGGCCATCAGAACTCCCTCTCGCTCTTTATGTCGACGCGGTGAGTCAGGTCTGGGGGATGGGTGTAGTAAGGGCTGGTTGCAGAGACGACTAACGGTTGAAAAATGTCCAACATCCTCGATGCGGCGTCTAAAGTGAGATGGGACCGCACGGCCGCGGCGAAGCGAGCCGTGTTTCTTGCGGCTGCTGCATACGGTGTCAGAACGCTGTACCCCATCATCTGCAAGCAGCTCTGCAAAAACAAAGGTCCTGGGAGCAATCACCGGGCTTCAAAGGCGGAGAACGGCTCCACTTGCTCGGGAAAGACTCAAACGGATGCTGTGATTGATAGGAAACAATCCCCGGGGGTAAATGCTGAGTTTTTCAAGCAGATCCTGGAACTTGGTAAAATCCTCTTTCCCAAGCTCGTTTCCAGAGAGCTCGCTTTGCTCTCTTTGCACTCGGTGGCGCTGATATCTAGGACGTTTCTCTCTATTTACGTTGCCAGCTTGGACGGCAAGATAGTCAAAACGATCGTGGAGAAAAAACCCAAACGCTTCATCATCCAGCTGATCAAATGGCTCCTCATTGCAATCCCGGCCACGTTCGTCAACAGCGCCATCCGGTACCTGGAGTGCAAACTGGCTCTGGCCTTCCGCACCCGGCTAGTGAACCATGCCTATCGGACCTACTTCACCAATCAGACCTACTACAAAGTCAGCAACATGGACGGGAGGCTCGCCAATCCGGACCAGTCTCTCACCGAGGACGTGATGATGTTCTCCCAGTCCGTGGCCCATCTCTATTCTAACCTCACCAAGCCTATACTGGATGTGATGCTGACCTCCTACACGTTGATTCAGACCGCCAGGTCCAGGGGGGCCAACGCCTCCGGTCCGACCCTGCTGGCAGGGCTCGTGGTGTTTGCCACGGCTAAAGTCCTGCGTGCATGCTCGCCCAAATTTGGCAAGCTGGTGGCCGAAGAGGCTCACAGGAAGGGCTACCTGCGCTATGTGCACTCTAGGATCATTGCTAATGCTGAGGAAATAGCTTTCTACAGAGGACACAAGGTATGCAGAGACGGATGTGGGCATGTGAGTGCTAGCTGCAGAATGGAAGCGGTGTGGGAGTTATGTGCAGCCACACGATCATTATTGTGTTTATTTATTAGGAAGTGTCTGTGCCCGGATGTGCCACGTTACGTGTGAAATGCATAACACATTTACAATCTGTAGACACCAATGTAATTACTATGGGTGAAGCGGTAACTTTAGAGGTAGGTCTTTGAGGATGGCCAGCTAAGATGAATGGTCATATCCATAACAATGTTCCATCTACTGCTGCTTGAGGCTGTTAGGATCACAAATATGCTATAAGAGCCGGCACAAAGATTAGCAGCAGAGTTAGTTTTAACTTTATTGACTAAAGCTATTTTTATTCTGAAAGAGCATCAGTGTGAAAGCCTTTACTATTATCTTGAAGAAATTCTACTGCACGGCCTTTTTCACAGATCACACAGAGAGTTGGGAAATGCCTGTGTTGCTTCATGTTCTGATGTACCGCCCGCTGCAGGTGGAGATGTGTCAGCTGCAGAAGTGCTACCGGGCTCTGGCGGACCAGATGAACCTGATCCTGTCCAAACGGCTCTGGTACATCATGATCGAGCAGTTCCTCATGAAGTACGTGTGGAGCGGCGCCGGGCTCGTCATGGTGGCCGTGCCCATCATCACAGCCACCGGCTTCGCTGACAGCGGTAGGGAGTTGGTTAGGTGTAGCGTTACCCTAGCACGAGTCTTGTGCTTGTTAAGCCTTTTAAGTGCAACTATAATAACTGTAGTTACTGCTTGCTCTACCAGCGGGAGCTGATTAGCATGTGTGAAAACAGTAGCTGCCTCCCACACCTCCCTGATGAGCTCTCAGCATCAATAATAAGCCTGTAACCGAGTCCCTTATTACACTGTACCTACAGATATTTAATGAACCTTTTTCCATCGTATCCTTATGCTCCCAGGTGAAAGTGTGAAAATGTGTTTCGCACCGCTGACACACAAAGCTCTGTTTTGTCTTTTGAGGTCCCGAAGTTAATTGTTCTGCTCGCTGTCCCATGTCTTGTGCCTGTCTTTCCACCCTTATAGAAACAGCTGACGGTCAGACCCAGGTGATGGTGAGCGAGAGAACGGAGGCGTTCACCACCGCACGTAACCTCTTGGCCTCAGGAGCTGATGCCATTGAGAGGATCATGTCCTCCTACAAAGAGGTGCACCGTAGTATGCTGAATTTAACACAACTTTGCTGTCATTTTCAATCAGAAAACTTCATAACTGAGACTCACAGGCCCACATCTTACACTGATCTCTCATGCACACCTGCATTTCATACTCGTCCATTCTGAAAGTTGCAGCAACTCTGATGTTAATAATCTAGTCATCTGAGGCACACAGCTCTGGCTGTGAGTCCAACCTCCTGTCCAGACCTGCTGTTTGCAAAGGCCAGCCAATCAGAAGACAAGCTGGGTTAAAGGGAGAGGGGACTTCTTTCATCCTGTGCATGAAGTGAATTATGCAAAGCTGCTCTAGTAGAGTCCAGAAAAGCAACATGTGGAATGCTTCCCTTTTAAGGCATTAAATTACAGATTTTTCATTATTTTTGGATAAGTTAGAGACTGTATGAACAAGTGATTAATCTGTTAATAACAGATTTTTGCTGTTTAAGATGGAAATTTATGAATGTTGCCTTTTGAATACGTGTTATATCCTGCAAATGATGTGTTTGAGAGTCAATTGCAGTGCAGCAGAAGTTTCATAAAAGAAAAGGTCTTTTGCGCTTATTTAAACTTATAATCATTCAGCATTTTGTTCTTTCACAACATATCTGGCAGCTTTTTAGGTTTAATTGTCCGTCTGAACAGTAGGAAGTACCCAAGACTGTACAGAGTGTCACAACTTTGCAGTTTTTTGGCTCAGATGTCAGTAAAAATGCCTTCTTGAAGAAATAAACCGGGCAGGTTTGAGCATCGGTGGGTCGTTCCGGTGGCCCATGTGTACATGGACGAGTGGACATCAAGAATGTCGGATTGATTTATGTCCATCTCTCTCCTTCTTCTTCTTCTTGCAAAACTCACCACGCAGCATGAAAAAGGAAAAACAAGAGAGAAAAAAAGCTGAATGAAAGACCTTGTTCATTGATAGCCAAATCCCTGATCTTTCATTGCACTTTAATCCAAAAAGAAAGAAAGAAAGAAAGAAATTGCAAGACCAGTTCATTCTCTCTCTCTCTCTCAGGCTACATTTTGAAGTCCATAAGAGGATTTGGTTGCAGCACATTTGTGCTGAAGCTGTGTTGCACTGCAGCTCATTAGTACTGCTGCACTTTTGATCACGTGCCACCCTGTGTGTTGGCGTGTACTATCCCAGGCTTTTTGATAATTCCCTTTATAAAAATGTGGAATATTTGAGCAAAGATCTGGCGGGTTTATCTCATGCCTGTCAGCGAGTAACTTGACTGTCAGCAGCCCGAAACAGCGTCAAAGAGGAGGAAATGAAACTGGTTCGATGTGCTTGCGGTTGGCTGTGAGCTTCCTTAACTGTTTCACCCGTGCTAAAGAATTTCCCATCATGCCACCTTCTTCACACCATGATTATCATTTTATTGTGAAAAACACGTTCCCGGGGGATACGAGTTTAAGCCTGCATGCACTTCTGTTTTGAGCACGTGTGCGCGTGTGGCTTGAGATGCATTGCGGCGTGCCCCTGCGTGCAAGGCCAAGAGATGTGTGTGTGTGTGCAGTTTGACAGACAGCAGGGATGGAGCACATTCCTGAGGCAGCGTGCCCAGCTCACGCCTCCACACACTCTGCCTATTTAATATGGAGGAGTGTGTGTGTGTGCAGTCAGATTGGCCCATGACAAGTCCTACCTTGCAGTAGTTTGTTACTCATCTTAAAAAGCTTTGCTGTTGTTTTTGTTCTTTGTTCCACAATAACAAGGTAAGACTAAAAGTCCCCGTTTTGTTTTTTATTTTTATGTGAAAAGCACACAGACATGAAGATGTGCTGGCTAATATCTACCAACCTCACACACAACACAGTAGTTCACTCGTGTACATTAAAATTGGCACCCTGTTCTATCAGCACATGATCCAGTGACTAAGTAAAAAACAGAACTGGGTCAGGTTGGTGCTCTGATGCTGTATGTGTTACACTGCTTGGAATTCTATTATGGGAACAGAACTGAACACAGAGGGCCTCACTTCCTGAAGAGTGAATCCACCATCACTCTCGTGTCACTATAGGTCAGTGAAACCCAGCGCTTGTGTGTGTGTTTTGAGAGCTCCTTCTCTCAGAGCTCAGCTTAGCTGCAAATAATCCTCCATCTGTTGATCTTTCAGCTCTGCACTTCTGCAGAGCTGAAAGATCAACAGCATTTACTTGAACTCTTTTTAGGCCAATCAGAAAGGATGAAGCGGCTGTATTTGCTAATACACCTGCTGAGCACACCGAAAAACCCAGCAAGCACCAGATTACAGCACCTGCCTTGTCTGGTCTTCAGAACAGGGCCGTGTTTACGAGTGGGCAGTCAGGTCTCATTTAATCTGCAGCTGGGTGTTAGTTAAAGGGATCTATTCTGCTGCTAGATTAGCTTCATGTGAGTCACAATTCAAAATAATCCTTATTAACTTCTACTGGCGGGGGGCATTTTCATGTGATTGCCCCTCTTCTGAGATGACCATATTAGGGACATCCCCTCTCACTGACATCATAGAAACCCAAGATTTCAAAAAAAGAAACACACAGGGGTTACTTGCACATATGCTGACTCCAGTATTTGAAAATTTCGTCATGTTTAAAAAGCTCAAGCAAAGAAAAGCTCAGGTTTGCTTGATTCTAAACCAGAATAGTGGATGTGATGGTTTTAGTGGTATTTAACTTGCCCCAGTATGTTTTTTGGGGAATTCAGGACAATGCTGCATGAATGTCTAGGCTGGTTAAATATTTAAACTGATTACTTACGTATTGTTTACTTATATACAGCCATATCAAAAGGATCTCTCTTGCATAAGATGTCCAATTGCTTTGTACAAAACGGATTTTGCATTATTACAGCGTGTTCCCGGCTTTAGGAGGTCACTTTATTTTAGCAAAAGCAAGAAAAATTCAATCGGACTAACATTTGGGTGATATATCATGCAAAAGTTGAACTAATTACTAAGACAAAAAATGAGTCAAACAGCATGTTTTCATCAGGGATTTTGAACAAAGGCAGACTATAAAGAACACAAATGTGTGTGTTTTGTAATCATTGCTATACTTATGTTGAAATGTGAGATGTCATTATGCAGGGCTGTGGTTCTTTTTCCCAGTGGGTTTTTTTGGTGCTGTTAATGAGGCTCATAATAAAATAAACTGAAGCTGCATATATATTAGGGGTGCAACGATACTCGTATTGATATTGAACCGTTCGATACAGTGCTTTTGGTTCGGTAGCATATGTATCGAACAATACAACATTTTTAATTTATTTTATCAACTTTTCTTCTGACGAGGCTGTCTGTGTTGAGAGCTCAGTGGATCTGCGCTCGACAGTGCAACCTAGGCGGAGTAGTCGAGCGCAGATCCACTGAGCGCAGCGCATGCTAGCAAGACAGAAGCTAATCTCCTTGCAACATGGCAAATTGAACCTCCCCCACCCTCATTCAGATCTGGCCTTTGGAACTGTTTTGGTCTTCGTGTGAAGTATGACCCTGAAGGTAAGCGTGTCATGGACTAAAGTAAAACAGTGTGTCGGATGTGCCACGCAATGCTCAATTACATGGGTGGGGAACTACTGCGTTAGTGCAGTTTGCTCGTTAACGTGTTGACGCTGTCCAGCCCCACGCACGGGGCGATCCGCGGTAGCTCGTTAACGGAGATTAGCCGTGTTGTGGCGTTAACGTCATTTCAGATTAACGCTGACAGCACTAGTGGGAACACAATGGATATGACTGCACATTTACGCTGACATCATCCTAGTGCAAAGACAAGTGGAAGCAGACAAAAACAACAAGCCCATGCTACAAACTTTACCCGGGTCATTTAGACAGCCGTTAGCACATGATTCTCCTTATGGGGACCTGATAGGTTTAATATGCTGCTGAGAATATACCCAAGAAGCGTATAGTATAGCTTTTATTTTGGAAAGAGCCATTTCTCTGTAATAAACTCTCTTTTCCAAAGATGAGTGATTCCTCAATCAGATAGATTTATTTTTTTATTACTTTGTTGTTTCAGCAACATTAAATTTAAAAACTGTACTTTTGAGTTAAAATATATATTTATAATTTTAATAAATGACAAATTAAAAAAGCATGAACATTTTTTTGTATCGAAAAAATATCAAACCGTGACACCAAAGTATCGAACCGAACCGTGAATTTTGTGTATCGTTGCACCCCTAATATATATTGCTATGCTGTTGAACTTTGGCAGCCACTGGGCTAACCAGCACACGAGTAGAAATATAACTGGTTGAATGAGTTTGAGCCGGTCCGCCGCCCTGCACGGTGTCCATGAATTCTCAGAAATGGTGCTCGATGTTTAAAATAATCAAGCTGTGTCAACAGCTGGCATTGTCTCACTGCAGGGTGCACCACAGAAAGCGAAAATAAACACTCTCCAGGTGCCTGTAAACACATTTGGCTCCTTTCCTCTGTTGCCTCAGCAGTAAATGTATTATTTTACTAATTTTATGATCATATTTACAAAAATCTCTTTTTAAAATCCAGGAAGAGGTAGATGAATACAAGGTGAAAATACAGAATAAGTAGTAATTATTTAAGGATGACATTTAGAGCTGGTTAAGTGAAGTGAAATTATGATCTCAGTGAGATGTGGTCTGGATAAAAATTGAACATTGGAAGTGGAAGTAGGGTTGTTGTTTTGTTTTGTTTTCTTTTGAGCTATGTGGGGAATCTGCGTGCATGCCTGTTATCACGGTGCAAAGAACCACAAGAGGAAAAGCAAATATATGATATATCTAATCCAAAAGCACACACAAACAGTAAGGAAAAGTTGCTACGCCTTGTAAGATGTGAGTAAAAACAAAATGCAATGATTTTTTAATCTTATAAATCTGTCATTTTAATTCATTTCAAAATTGCATATGGGAAACAAAAAACATCAAAACACAAACTGAGAAAATGTAGCAGTTTAAGAAAATATGAGCTTATTTTGAATTTGATGGCAGCAATGCCTCACAAAGAAGTTATGTTTACCACTGTGTGGTACAGCCTCTTCGTTTAACAACTGTAAAAGTCTGGGAACTGATGAGAGCGGCTGCTGGACTTCAGGCAGAGGGATGTTGTCCCCTTCTTGTCTCATACGATTCTAGCTGCTCAACAGTTCTGGGCCTTTGTCATCTGGTAAAAAGTTCAGCCTCCAGATTCTGAAAGATATTTTATGTGCTTTAGTATTGTCTTGCTGAAATGTGCAAGGTCTTGCCTGAAAAAGACGTCATCTCGATGGGAGCAAATGTTTCTCTAAAACCTGGATATAGCTTTCAACATTTATAGTGCCTGTTCAGATGTGCACGCTGCCAATTCCACAGGCACTAAAACACCCTCATATCATCAGAGAGGCTTTTAAACTGAACACTGATAACACTCCAGATGGTCCCTGTCTTTAGTCAGATTTAGATTCCCCTGACTGCAGAAAAGTTTCATTTTGAATGAGTACCCACCCCAGCCTTAACGAATGAGTAGTCTCAAACATTTGATATGTTTTCTGGGGGGTTTTTTGTGAGTAAAATACAGGTTTATGCAATTTGTACATGATTTCATTCTGTTTTTCTGTTTTCTGATTTTATATTTTACACAGATTCAAAACCTTTTTCTAAGTCTGCTTGTCTACTGACACAAACTTTAGGGAAATGTATTGACAGATCTTCATTTTGCCAATTTGTTTTGGCCATGCCAGCAGACATGTTAATGTTATAGCCTTGTGGCCTTCATCAGAACATATAAAAACCTTAATTATTTAATATAAGCAAGCACCAGGAGATATTGAGGAGGAACAACTTCCTGTTAACGGGGGCACTGAATGTACTTTATGGCTATTGCAGATGCAGCAGCCGAGGTTAAAATGAAACCTAGCTTAGGATCAATGTTCCAAGTCCTGCACTCATGGAGTCACATTTTTATCAGGCACATCACCATGATCGTGATCTTTATCACAATGGTGGTGACACCAACATCTACCAGAGATGGACTGACCCGTGTGTGTTTGTTGGGACAGGTCACGGAGCTGGCAGGCTACACTGCGAGGGTCCACAACATGTTTGTCGTATTCGAGGACGTCCAGAAGGGCATTTACAAGCGCTCGTCTGTGTCAGCCACAACGACGACGGAGAAGAAGAGCAAGCCTGAGATGCACATAGACGGACCGCTGGAAATAAAGGGTAGCTAGCAGTGTACACACACCTCTTTGTCTGTACAAAAAAAAAAAAAAAAACAGAAGAGGAAGAGGTTGCCATCACAACAACCTCTGTTGCTTTTACCACTTCTGCTACCTGAAGCCCGGAGTAGGCTTTGATTTGGTTCAGGTCAAAACATAGTCAATGGTAAACGCTCAGTTTATTCCCCAACAACATCTGTCTGCCAACAATCATTCGATCCATTCTGTTGTCCAAATTAGCAACAATCAGCAATGAGTTATAGCATATAGCTTCGGCAGTTGCCTCACTGAAATCAATAACAGAATTTGTCTTACATGCTAACTTCAGGCTCAAGTTTTGCTGCTAATTTATAATGTTTGACCAGATTTTATGAATTGCACAAACCTTATCTGGGCCAGCTTACAGATCAGCTTACATTATAAGAAATCAATAAACTAAATGGCCAAAGGTTGGATACACTCTAATAGAAAGCATCTTATGTTAGAGGGTAATGCTAAGCTAATGAATAAGTGAAGTGGTAAAGACACAGAGTCCAATCAGTTACTCTAATACACAATCACTGTAGTTCCTGATCCTTTTTCTCTGTTTCTGTGTTTCTGCAGGCGAAGTGATTGATGTGGACAAGGGCATCGTGTGTGAGAACGTCCCGATTATCACACCAAACGGAGACGTTGTAGTATCTTGCCTAAACTTCAAGGTGGCTGATCTTTTTTTCCTTCTGAGCTCCACTTTAACTGATAGTCCAGGCCCCTCTGACTTCACTCCTGAGGATTTTGGTCCCTGTAGAATTTATTAGCATTTAAAAACAATGGCCCAGGGTCTCATTAGAAAGCAGATACATCCTTTGGGTCTCAACTTGTTGCTCCCCTCTGGATTTTCACTACTATATTCACCTCATGAGGATTTCATGGTGGTGGAAATCACAGATCAGACGTTCCAGTTTTATTTGGATGCAGGGTATAATGCACAACGCTCATATCATAGATGTGAATCTGCTGCAAAGATCTGCTCATCCATTCAGCACAGGTTCTGTTTTTTTCACTCAAAAGTGGCTGAGGGTCTGCTGATCCTTTCATCTGTTCTTTATACGTGGATAATTGAGTTAGCATGATTTCATCGCTGATAATTTGATACCAGACAAAACGTGTCTCTTATTCCAGTTCTGACCTGCTGACTTCTTTTGTTAGGAGGCAACAATAGGAAACACTGACATAATGATGTTTTTGATAAAAATGCTTTTTGAGACATCAAAAGAATCAGCTTTTGTAATTATTACAAATGAATAAGAATAGCTTATCTCTTTCAAACACCACAGGCAAACAGACCTCTGTGCAGACTGCACCAGGCTCCAATTATATATGTTGGCCTGAGGTCGTTAAACAAGAGCTGATAACGGAAAAAGACGCTGATGCTGTGCTAAAAAATGTCAGCTTCAATATAAATATCATACACAAACTTTAAATGGCAGTTTTTTGAAGAACTGAAGATCTTTTTCTTTTAAGTTCTTTTTTGTTTTTAGTTCTTACCCTGCACGAAAAAACAAGTGCACATGCAAAACTACTGCAAGATTTATGGGACAGATCACTGCATGTAATCTGCATACAGCAAGCTGCATACAGGTGAAGAACATGCTCACTAAGGCAAAAAAGCAGGATGGGTAATAGTGTCTGAGGATGAAGAGCTGGCTGAAATAATGGGGGTGATGAATATCATTTAACTTGAGACACTCACTGTGGCAAGTAAAAGAAAAAAGGAACATTTTGACATTTAGGTTCATATGAAACTTAGAGTGACCCATATGATAAGATAACCCTGTTAAAGTGTGTTTAAAGTCTACATATTTTCAATTATTAATTTGCATTGTAACACGTAAATTAATATCATATTATTAAGTTTTGTATTCTAATTCTAAACATTTTTAGCCAATGTCGTTTTGTAAAACTGTAAATATTGACCAAAATTAAATAATAATAATTAGCAGTAGTATAAGTAGCAATAAGAGTGGTGTGTAATATATTTTGAAATGCATAGTCATGCATGAAAATAGAAAAAATAAGAATCATAAATTTGTGTGTGAAACGTTTTTACCCATCGTTTATGAATGAGGCTCTATATTTGGTTTCTCGCCATGGAAACCATGGTTAACCACGTTAGCAAAAGGATTAAAGCTATAAAGACTAATGATAGAGTAGTAATGTGTGCTGTGGCCTAATGTTTCAAAGGATTTGCCTTATAGACATCACTACGTTTTTAATCTTGAGCCAGAATCAGCGTATTTATACGAGATTGGGGCGTGCCAAGTTATCAGCTAACACAAGCTAGTTTGGCTAGTAAGCTGTAGCCATATACCATACTTACAAATTAGTACTTACATATGAATGAAGTAATACTAGAATTTCATTCACCAAAAAAAGAGCGCTTCTTAAACAGAAGCCTTATTATGAGAGCTCAGTGACTTTAATTAGCTAAGGTGACGCTTGAGAAGCTAGCTAGCGCCTGTAGCGCAAGTGCCCAAGCCCTTAAATATGTAGAACTTTAGCCTTGATTAATTAATTAATCAGGCTTTTTTACTTTTATTAGCTACAATTTACTGAAATCTAAAGATACTTAATAAATACTTTCATTTATTATATCAATATGATATTAAATACAAATTTTTGACAGGTGCAAGATAATATTTTGCAAATTCTATATATTTTCATCTGGATTTTTTTTTTTTTTTTTTTTAAGTTGTGTTCAATATACAAAACCGCTTTTCAGGGACAGTTCAAAAAACGTCCCTCCGACAGCCAAACCCATCTGTTCTCTGATTGGATAGTTACATTTGTGATTGACATGACATTGACCAATCAGCTGAAAGGAAGAAAAATACGGTCAAAATTCGTATTTGTAAGTTGAAACTTGAGTGCAGAGTTTCACCTGTATTTTTTGGCTATACATACAAATCTTTTTTACACACACAAATTCTTTTTACTCATACAAATCCTGATTTACAAGTACAAAACTGATTTACAAATACAAAATATTTATGACCACAATTTGAGCCCATATTTTCTGTGTGTAACAGTTTAACACCACTCCTGCTTTTTCCACAGCTTTATGGCCTAGTGATGCATTGTAATTACACTGACAGCCCGCTCTGCTTCAGGAGAATTAATAAATTGTCTCTCCCGTTCAGGTGGAAGAGAGCATGCACCTACTGATCACAGGGCCTAATGGTTGTGGAAAAAGCTCTCTGTTCAGGATCCTCGGCGGCTTGTGGCCTGTCTACGGCGGCCGGCTACACAAACCCTCCCCTCAGCATATGTTCTACATCCCTCAGAGGTATACGCACAAATGCACACTCTCAATAATCGCAGGTCCCACGGCAGACAAAACAAGTGCAGGGTTTGATCATTGTACCAGTGAACCGTAACAGTAATCTAATCCATTGTAACAGGACCTGAGTGTGTCTGTGCAGCTGAGAGAGAAACCAGAGCTGTGGACAGAGTCAAATATTTACTGTCCAGATTAAGTTTAAAATACTAGCTCTGCAGAATGATTAAATATGATAAATATTATCAAATTAAATATTATTATAGTTGTTTGGTAATTATCCATTATGCGTAACCTCTCTCCTTTATTGCTATATAGCAAGAGCTGCAACAGTTGGAGCAGCAGCTGTTATTGTGATAACATTTTTGTCATTTTTATGTTGATTTTAGAGCGAGACAGTGAAATAAATATAGCAACTCTGACAGGAGAGAGTGAGGGTAACACAGAGAGCACAGGCAGGTAATGGTCCAACCAGTCGAGATTCAAACCAAGGATCTGCCGCCCATGTGGGAAGCAGTCTTACCCAAACCTTCAAATGTAATCGTACCCATAGCTGACTCCCTCCTGCAGTGCGGTAAATATTTTATACATAGGATGAGATGGCCAGCTGGCAGCTGTAACAGAATCCAACACACTATCTATAAAACAGACATCTTTTTCTTTCAGCTCCTCCTCTTTAAGTGTCTAAAAATGCTTTTGTCACACAATTTGTGAGCTTTAGTGCTCATAACAGATACAACTTATGTGCATTTATGTTTCCCCAGGCCGTACATGTCATTAGGTTCACTGCGGGACCAGGTGATCTACCCAGACTCGGTGGAGGACATGGCTGCCAGAGGGATGAGTGACAAGGACCTAGAGGTCATCTTAGCCATAGTCAACCTCAATCACATTGTCAACAGAGAGGGAGGTAAGACAGCTTTTATTTTTATTTATCCATGAAAGAGCAGCAGTTCACCACACAAATCAAAAGATACACAATCACCAGATAAGAAAAAAAAACTCAACATACTAAATTAAAATCAACTACTGAGCTAAAGGAACCTTGTCACTAAATCACAGCACAAGGTACTTTATATTGTAAGATAAAGACGCTACAATAAAACAGAGAAACCCCCAACAATCAGATGACTCCTTGTGAGCAAGCACTTGGCAACAGTGGGAAGAAAAAACTCCCTAAGCATTTAATTATAAACCTTTAATTGTGAAGAAAAGGTTTGCTGGTGTTTGAGATCAAACACACTGTGTGCATCAGCCAGGAGCTTGAGCTCGCGTTTCCTAAACTTGAGTGTGTGACAAATTGGCAGCCGTTCTCTCCCTCCTGCAGAACAAATGGGTACACTGTTGTGAACCAACTACTGTACCAAGCTTAGCGCCGCAAGAAGGTTTAATGCGTGAATAGCTGCACTGTGAAACAGTTTAGAAAGGTTTGCGTTACTCATGGTAATTAGCCCACGTGTATGCAGTCACATTATTACGGGCTCACAAAGACATGCAATATAACCAAAGAGGATATGATGATTAGTCCGTCACACAGTCTTTGTCTTCTCTTTAACTCTTTACAGTTTAGTCCAGTATTTAATGTGAAGTCATGTATTGCAGTTTTCATTTTCATGGATTTTACTCATTAGTTTTTGTGTGGCATCAAACTCTAAGTGCCTTCTCCATGTTTCATATAACAAAGGAGAAAAAATATTTCCTGTCATCATATATAATCCCACAATATCCAACTAACACCACCTTAAAATGTGCTTGTTGTAAATTCCTGTGGTTGCTTTTTTAAAGCTATCAGCAGACTTTGAAAAAGTGCTATTACTGCTTCTCTAAAACATCTGTGTAGAGCGCAACAATGTAATACAAAATGCAGTTTTCAAATGATTTTGTTTATTTTTTTATGTTTAAAGCTATCCTAACCTACCTGGCCTTATTTGAAAAGGTGTGCAGGTAGGTTAAATCAGCGGTCCCCAGCCTTTTTGCGCCACGGACCTAGTCCCCTTTAAGGCGTCGTGGATAAATACAACAAAATAAAATGATACGACCAAGATGAAAACTGTTATTTTTATGAATATAATAATAATCTGAATTCACTGTGTAATTGTGTAACTTTATTAGCAGTGTCCTCCTGAAATGTGCCAACAACATTGAGAGTAACATCCTCCTCTCTGCCCCTTAATGCTCTCTGGTCGCTATGGTAACACATAAATATTTCTTTCAAAATAAGACACAAAACTACAACACAGGAAAAGACCCAGGGAAACTGAGTTACCGATAAAAACCCTGAAAACACACCCGAAATTTAAAACACACCCGAAATTTCACACCCGAGCCTCAACTCTCGCGGCCCGGTACCAAACGACTCACGGCCTGGTACCGGTTCGTGGCCCGAGGGTTGGGGACTGCTGTTATAAAGTATCTACACTTCCCTTTCTTCTATTGTAATCTCATTTTGAAATATAGAGACTGTAGAACACTTGAGTTGAGGGTTGGGGACCGTTGGTTAAATCATAAATTAAATGTGATTAGACACATTTTTTGGAAAGCTGCTTACAATTTCACCAGTCACACCCAGAATAATGCCAGACGTGTTAAATCTAGAAATCACTTAAATAGGACATGAAGTGAAGTGGGCTAAAAGATCTCGAAAGCAACACATCATGTCACGATCTAAAGAACAGATAAGTAACACGGTCATTGGCATCTACTGTATCACTATGGAAATGGTTACAAGGTCATTTCTGAGACTTTGGACTCCAGTGAACCACAGTGCGAGCCATTATCCACAACTAGAGAAAACTTGGAGAAAACCCTGGTGAAGCTTCCGAGGACTGACTGGCGTACCAAAATCACTCCAACATCTAAAGCATTGCAGGCCTCACTTGCAAAAATAACACAAAGGCTCGTCTCACATTTGCCAAAAAACATCCCGATGATCCGCGAGACTTTTGGTAAAATATTCTGTGGGCTGATGACACAAAAGTTGAACTTTTTGGAACTAACAAAGCATTTCATGCCAACAGCCAAACATGGTGGTGGTAGTGTGATGGTCTGGGGCTGCTTTGCTCCTTCAAGACGACTTGCTATAGTTGATGAAACCATGATTTCTGCTTTTTACCAGAGAGGAAGAAGAATGTCTAGCAATCAGTTAATGCCCTTAAGTTAGGACAATGATCCAAAACACACCAGCAACTCTACTTCTGAATGGCTCAAAAAAGCAAAGTGAAGGTTTTGGAGTGGCCTACTCAAAGTCCAGTTTGAGAGACATTAGTATGACCGTAAAGAGGCCACTCCTGCTCAGAACCGTCCAAAGGAGCCAAATTTGATCAATTCTGCGAAGAAAAGTGCAACAGAATTCCTCCACAGCGTTGTGAAAGAGTCATTGCCAGTCATCTATCTCTACTTTTAAGATTTGGCTTAAAACCTCCATTTTTGCTAAAGCATATAGTTAAGGCTGGACCAAGTGACCTTGAATCCTCCCTTAGTTATGCTGCAATAGGCGTAGGCTGCTGGGGGATTCCCATGATGCATTGAGTATTTCTTCTTCAGTTACCTTTCTCACTCACTATGTGTTAATAGACCTCTCTGCACCGAATCTCTGCACTTGTTGTTAATCTCTTGCTCTCTTCCACAGCATGTCTTTTATCCTGTCTTCCTTCTCTCAGCCCAACCGGTCGCAGCAGATGGCCCCGCCCCTCCCTAAGCCTGGTTCTGCCAGAAGTTTCTTCCTGTTAAAAGGGAGTTTTTCCTTCCCACTGTCGCCAAAGTGCTTGCTCATAGGGGGTCATGATTGTTGGGTTTGTCTCTGTGTGTATTATTGTAGGGTCTACCTTACAATATAAAGCGCCTTGAGGCGACTGTTGCTGTGATTTGACGCTGTATAAATTACATTGAATTCAACTGAATTGAACTGAATCATCGCAACACTTGATTGCAGCCCTGCTGACAAGGGTGGCCCAGGATGGTTAGTTTGGATAGCTGTTTTCCCTTAATAGATGACATCATCATTTAAAAACTGCATTTTGTATTTACTCTATCTTTGTATAGTATCAAAATTTGTGCGATGGTGGTTTGAGACGTGTAAGTGTGACAAATATACAAAAATAAGCAATCAGGCAAATACTTTTTTGCAGCTCTGTATGGTGCTGAAGGGATAACAGCTGATGCTGAATTAGGGTCTGGCTGTGCTTTCATGTTATACCAACTTGTACCACAAGATGGTGCAGTGAGTGATCCACACAAGTGTTTACGAACATATTATTTCCTCTCATGGTCAAGGCTAAAAACAGTTAAATCCTGCCCCCTGGTGATAATCTTTTAGTTCAGAGGTTCATTACAAAAAAAAAGAACACTTAAAAACATCTTGCTTACTCTGCAATACCTCCTTTTTTATTCAGGCTGGGATGCTGAGCTGGACTGGAAGGATGTGTTGTCAGGAGGTGAGAAGCAGAGGATGGGTATGGCCCGCATGTTCTACCACAGGTAAGGAGAAAAAGCCTGTGGGTTAACATTTCTTAGCGTGTAGCCCATTGGCTGTTTTCACAGAAGGAATTACTGTTAAGAAATTGAATGCTGAAGAGTAAACTAAAGTGTGTTTTTTCAACGTTTACATATTTGCACAACTCTATAAATGGTGAATGCTCATAATGAATGTGGCCAAATAATGAGATCAGTATATATGCAGGTAATGCCTGTGAGCCAAACTGCAGGTTTTAGATGGTTTTTTGTTTTGGTTTTTTTGCTTTTGCTTTTAGACTAATAGAGAGGACTTTATTATGACTATCACAGGCACACAGCTATGGCTGGGAGTTCAGAGGCCACACCCTCTTGTTTGCAAATCATGTGTTTTCAAATGGCAGCCAATCACAGGAAAGCTGCCCTAAAGAAAGAAGCTAAGACAGCTTAGTTCAGAGGATAAAGTGAGCTCCACTGAAGCCTAGTACGAGATAACATAGGCTTACTTTGAACTTGGAATCATGCTAAGCTACTCTAGAAGTTGCCCCTTTAAAACTATAGTTCATCTGCTGTAACAGTTGGATCTTGTTTATGGGTGTATAGCATAACCAATCTGATTGCATGGAGTGGATGCATAGCACCAACTTAAAACCATTTCCTCTGCCTCTGTCAGGCCTAAATACGCCCTGTTGGATGAGTGCACCAGCGCTGTGAGCATTGACGTGGAAGGAAAGATTTTCCAGGCTGCCAAAGATGCCGGCATCTCCCTGCTCTCCATCACACACAGACCCTCCTTGTGGTAAGCCTCGTCACACTGGGGGAATATTTTGGTCCATAAATGCTAATGTAGTTGGGAGTTGTAGTAGGGAGCAAATCTTTTCTTTGTTTCTAATCCTTCTTCCCCACCTCCAGGAAGTACCACACCCACCTGCTGCAGTTTGACGGGGAAGGAGGCTGGCGCTTTGAGCAGCTGGACACGGCAACGCGCCTCTCCCTCACCGAGGAGAAGCAGCGGCTGGAGACCCAGCTGGCCGGCATTCCCGAGATGCAGAATCGCCTCAACGAGCTCTGCAAGATCCTCGGAGACGACTCTGTCCTAAAAACAGCTGAGGAGTGAGGGGGGAGGTGTGAGAAGAGATCCGAGTGGGTAAAGGAGGATTGAGACGAGGAGAAAAGAAGAAGCTGGGGGTGGTGGAGGAGGTGCGAGGCAATGAAAAGGCAAAGAAATCAGTTTGTTAGTACAATTTTTTTTCCCTTTTTTTTCTTTCGCCCTGAGCCTCTCGGTAAAGCAGGGGAGCTCTTAATGGCAGCTTTGCCTCTGAGCTCTCCCTTCTCTCCCCTCTCCGTCTTTTCACCCTCTCCTTTGCCCTGCTCCAGTCTGAGAGGCGGGGGAAAGTGAAGTGCATTCGCAAGTATTCCTGCTGCTTGTAATGCACACTGTTTGCTTCCACTGCTCAAAGTGGCGTGACTGATACACCCAAATTAACCAAGACGATGAATTTGTTTGTTTTGTAGCACTTTACTCTGCTTTCAGAGGTGGGCATGTCACGGTGGCTCTGGGAGCTGCTATTTAGCTGGAAAACCTTTTAAAGGTTAGAGCCACTTTGATGTCCAAAGCAGTATTCCAGTTTAGCAGCAGATTTTCGTTTTCCCGAATGTAATTTTAACTTTTTTTTTTTGCAGAGCCACAGTACAATCTGTTTCCTTATACCTCACGTTAGCTTTGTTAGGTTGCACGTCCATGAACCACTGGAATGGGCTCAGATGCCGACTCTATTATTAGAACGATTAGTGACGCAGGTCTGACTCCAGAACTCTAAGTTTCTGGTTTATTGAACAAATACAATGAGATAAAGAGGTCCAGTGAGGAAGGGCAAGCTCATCCTGCTCGGAGAGGGTTTTTTTAGCAGATGAGTGCACACACACACACACACACACACACACACACAAAAGGATATCAAATTAGAGGAAAAACAATAACAGTAATTAGTGACCATGTAAGGCTCTGGAAATCTGCTGGAGAGATGCACACTAGTCATTGTCGATAGTAGATAGTTCATGATTTGGTGTTTTGACAATGTGTGTTTGAGGCAAGTCGTTTCATACACCATAGACAGCATTCATATTTGCCAAGCAATGAAAGGATGACTTTGTGTATTTAAATACTCTACCATGTTCCAGAATATGCTCCACGTTACAGCTGTTTAAAATTATTAAGTTATAATAGATAATAGGTTGTTTTTACACGTGAAGTTGCTGGTAACAAAGATGGAAAGTTGTGATTCCGCGCTCCTGCGTGGTGACGGTAACTTGCGATTACAACTGCTTTTATAAATGTACTCTCTTTACGCGGTTCGAACCTGGAATGCTCCTGTTTGATATGGTTCACCAGCTGCAAACAGGACTGCCTTTGCTTTTCAGATTGGGCTGAGTTAAAGGGGACCAATTACGGTTATTATAATGTTCTAATAATATTTTTATTCTAGCGTAGCTTTGCATGATTCACAGTTCAAAATAATCATTTTTTTCAACCTGAAAAGCTGTTCAAGCGTCTTTCTCCGAAAGGCCACCCGACCTTTGAGCCAACTTTACTCTGATTGGCTGCCCCTCATAAGCAAGCCTGAACAGCAGGTGGGTGGGGCTTTAGTGCCTGAGATTACTCTATAATGATATCGTCATTCTGGAAAAGGTAACACCCACCTTGCGTTCCTTTGGCTCATATAGATAAATAGAAGTGTCTGAAATCAGAGCTTTTGGATGACAGGGATTGTTTGCACATATTTGAAACTTTGGTCATGTTCGATATGAGCCTCCCTCATGTTTTAACGGTGTGGCAGAAAACCTGTAAATGTATTTTTTATTTGTGACACGTTATGTTAATTAAAACAGGAGAAACACTGGACTTCTCTGTGAAACTGTCACACTGTGCTGGATATAAGCCTCAAACAGTGCCAGTTTCATGCCTGACTAACTAGCACAATCTAATGATACCAAGCCATCTCACTGATTACGATACCACTATATTGTTAAAACGCCTCTGTTTTGTTAACATTCCACCATATGTGTGTTCAGAGCCTCAGAGCATGGACAATCAGGTACATCATCAACAAGTGCACTGCTGTATTTCCGTCTACACAAGGACTTCTTAGAATCCTCAGACAAAAATGGCTAAATGACGTCTAAGTTTAGGCATATAAGCAAGCAGGCATTATCTAATCTTTTATGGAACCTTTAATGTATATTGTTGGGTTTGCATGCCAGGATTTGCCTGAGCCCCAGCTGCGTCCCTACCATGCTTACATGCCAGCAATGAAACCTCCCCTCTTGGCTTTTGGGGGACAGTTTAAGAAAAGAACTTCAGAGC
Source organism: Simochromis diagramma (assembly GCF_900408965.1). Lineage (NCBI taxonomy): Eukaryota > Metazoa > Chordata > Actinopteri > Cichliformes > Cichlidae > Simochromis > Simochromis diagramma. The sequence continues at coordinate 3,084,375 of NW_024386908.1, forward strand.
ATTTAGATGCAGCGCTGCTCTGCTCAGGGTGAGAGCTGCCAGGTTTCTGTGGGACAACCCCCCCCCCCTCCCCAAACCCCAAAGAAATGTGACTGGAAAGCAAAAACGGATTTTGAAGATTTGAGTCACTTCTTTTCTTTAATGTCTAAAGGTCCTATCTGGGATGTTCTCTCTATTAAAGAGACTGTTTTCTTCCGGTACGTAAGGGAGAGCATCACGGGCATCACCACAGCCTTGCAAAAACGGCAAGATGGCATACGTTTCTGACCCGAAACACGATCGTTTTGTTCATTTGGACTCTGTTGACAGGAAGGCGCATGATCCGCTGAATGACACAAGAGTGTGCCGAGTAAAACTGGAAGAAGGAGGTCGGCTCAAAGAAGTGCCTGCTATTTTCACAGGCATAGTGAGACGATAAATCCAGTATTTCATCTTGAATAGACAGGAGAAGAAATGATGAGGTGTCTTCTTCTTCTTTTGTCAGATTTTTATTTATTTGGGGGGTTTTTTTTGCATCATTTTCGTCCAATCATCCTGCAAAACTGAGGCTAAACCCACTCATTTACTGTTGAGTGGAGTTATTCATTGATGAAAACGCATGATAGGGGACAGGATAGTGAACATTGGTATCAGCTGGACGTAAAATTCACCTGCTGGCAACTAGCAACACAGAGAAGGCAATAATCTGACAGTGTAGTGGTCAAAGCACGTTTCTGCTGCCCCCAAGTGGCCAAAAAAGTTAAAGCAGCTACAGTGTTTGTGGTTGCCTTGATCCTGGTCTGACTATGAACATTTCTCTGCATTGAATTTTTGGCTTGTGAATGAGACCTCATCATTTCTTCCAACCCCACAACACAGCAGGCCTCTGCAGTGGCTTACTGAACTGTTACTTGCTAGTGCAACCCCCCCATAAACCTCACCAACCCCCTCCCAGCCTTTCTCACCCCATCGTTTATTAAGAGACTGAATGTAAGTGAGAGATTATGTATGAAGCAAGTTCTACGCCACTGGATCATACAAGTTTCTTCTTTGTTAACAGCTTGTCGTTTTATAACTGTGTTAATAGTGCATGCTATTTCATTTTACAAGAGCCACAATGTGGTGTTACATTTCAGAGCTGCTGTACAGCGTGGTGTGTGAACTGGAATTATGGGAAAGGCCATTTTCATGTTATTCCATGGCTACAGGGCAGCCAGATTCAATATTTTCAACATTGTCAAAAGCAGATGGATGACTATATGTAAGTTTGAGAATGATGTTGTACTTCTGTGGGATTTGTATTAGGCTGCTGTGTACCACAGACCAGCATGCATTGATTCTTCCTTAAATCCAGGGATTACTACGCTTTGGAATTATTACATAATTATGTTAAAGACATAATTTTCAGTAACAGTAGCCCAGGTCATCTTTTGGGGATCTCATATGACACATGTGTAGGAGTCTGTGTATTTTAAACCTTTACATCAAGAGAGCTTGAGCGACATTAAGGTCATCTGATCAAAAATCACTTTATGTTGAGAGATGAAGATGTATTTTCTTGTAAATAAAACGATACAATGCAACCTCAGAAAAATGAACTTGCTTCTTTTTCAGCTTTTAAGTAAATGCTTGAGTTTAGCCCAGCTTTCAACACTTAAATAAATGATGATATTTGTACCACATGATGAGCTTTAATAGTTCTTTAAATTTAGCACAGGTCAGAGAATCATAGGTTGGGCAATACTGGTCTTTTTGGAATTATGACAATGTGTCAGGAGTGCACGAAAGACATCACATAATGTGTCCAGTACAGCAGCATCAATGCAACTGTCAGCAAATCAATTCAGTTTTATTTATGTCTTACAAAATAACGACGCCTCAAGGCGCTTTATATTGCAAAGTAAAAAACCTATGATAATAGCACTTAGCAACAGTAGGAAAGAAAAACTCCCTTTTAACAGGAAGAAACCTCTGGCATAACTAGGATCAGGGATGGGCAGCCATCTGCTGTTACTGGTTGAGCATGAGGGGAGGAAGACAGATGAGGATTGATTATTCAAGACCTCGTTTGTGACAAGAAGAATTTTAAAGTGAATTCTGGATTTAACAGGAAGCCAGTGAAAAGAAGCCGTTATGGGAGAATCATGCCGTCGCATTCTAGTACCTGTCAGTACTCGCTGCAGCATTTTGGATCAGCTGAAAGCTTTTCAGGGAGCTTTAAGGACATCCTGATAATAAAGAAATTACAGTATTCCAGCCAAGAAGTAATACATGCACAAACTAGTTTTCTAGTTTCTGTGAGACAGGATGTTTCTAATTTTAGATATATTGTGAAAATGTAATTATAGGCAATTATCGGCAATCACAGGGAGTAGAAAAGATGGATATAGCCACTGTGACAGCATCCACTGCTTAGTGGTTTTCAACAGTGCTATCGTGGTATTTTGTAACTGGACTTTACAGGAGAACAGCAGCCACCGCATTCTCATGTGACTGGCATGTTGTTGGCCAATGAGAACCCTGCTTTCTGAATAAATAATTACTGCTCTTTTGTTCCTTCTAATATAGCTCTAAATGTGTATATATACACCATACAGAATAATAGCCAGTGTATAAATATCGGCAAACTGGGATTTTCCCCAAAGCTTCAGTGTCAGTCAGGCTCCAACAGAGGGTGCAGTGAGTGTCTGAATACAAACAGGAGAATCCCAGAGCTGAAGCTGTTATCTTATTATCTTATTATCAACAAAATGAACTGTCATGTTCAAAAGTGATACATAAATGGGAAATAATGAGTCATGTTCCATGTTGCACAAGTACATAGTGAAAGGGGCTGTAGATGGACACACTAATGTAGCAGATAGACAGAGTACGTTGCATATACAACCAAAAAAATACATTTACTAAAGAAAATGCAGCCTGAATGCTGATAGCTAAATGGTTTGAGTTCATTTTTGTAATTGCTGAATCCTTGTTGAAAAGCTTGTTGAATGAGGTGAAATACACTGAATCATTCACCTGAAAGCCAAAGTGCAGAACTGTTGAAAACTGACGTTCACCCAGAAGAAGTTCTTTCAAATTTGGAAAGTTGCTGAACGTCTTTAGAACAACTGACTAATGACCCAAAAAAGTTAGAATGAATATTGAAAGCTCATATTCTTCATAAAATTATGTATTTTAAATGTCTAAACTCAAGAATCAGAACATTTGCAGAATATGTGCTCTGTGTGTGTCTGTATGTGAGTATCACAGAGTGAGTGACATACAGAGAAAGAGGGGAACTGGCATCAAATGAACAGGGAAAATAGTTTTTAATCATTAAAGATTTTGTGGGTTTTACTTTAAGAATAATTGTGTGTTAGTGTTTAGACAAAGTATATACATACAACAGCTCTCAGTTGGACTGGAGTAAATACAGAGATACTGTTGCTCTGTGGCAAAACCCTGTTAAATCTGCCGCGATGCACCTGCTGAAAAACTGCTTCTAAAAGTCCACGTTTTGAGGGTAAAATAATGACTGTAGACCAAAAACTGTGGACAAAGCAGCTTCTTACTGAAACAGCCAACATTTCATCCCATTGACACCCATTATAAACTCTGAAACGGGTGGGGGGGGGCATTAAACTTAAACTGGAACTGAAGAAAAACTATAAAAGACATTGAAAAGATAAATCCAAGCCAAATAGTTCAATGTCTTGGCTTATTTTACAGTTTAAAAGGTGTCTGTAGGTCAATGTGTGTGGAAGTAGAGTTGAAAGAGGAGTAAGTTGAATGAGGATTTGAAAAGTCTCCATATTGACATACATGATCAATTTTTGTTGAATACAAACCTTCAGAATTACAGTTCACGGGTGTAATAATAACAATTCACCAGTAGATGGCAACGTGGCCAAGTTCAATTTTGTGCCCTATAACGTCATCTAATTATTACACACAGACAGAAGAGGCCAGGTTTATATTAAGTGGAAGTTTAAAATCGCTTCACATCGCCATGTTTAGGGTTTCAAGGACTGCAGGCCATGCATATATTCTGGAGTTTTTAGTGATATGTCACTATAAAGTCAGTTTCACTGAGCTGACAGTCGACACAAGTGTGTTATTATTATTATTATTACTTTTATTATTGCTGGTGTGTGAGGTTGCCCCCTGCCTGGATTGGTACGGCTCTCCTGGGGGGAGGAGCTTGGTTACGTCCAGGGCAATCACACGCCAGGCGGATCCCGGCTCCTCCACACTCACACGGCGCGCTCCACCCGGGCCGGAGGAAGCGACGATGCCTCCCAGGAGGTGACCACGGCTGAATCTTTAGCCACATTTCCCTGAACATGGAATCCAAATCTATTCATATAGAATAGATTGAGCCTTTAAAATGGGGTTTATTTCCAAGCCGGCGACGAGGTGAGGCGAAAGCGGCGGCCGCGGTGGAAGCCCAAGATAGAAAGCGCTTTATTGAGAGGAGCAGGGAGGGAGGGAGACCGCGACGCTCTCCCGTCTAAGAGGATAAAGGGAAAAGGAAAAAAAAGCGAAACTGAGCTATATTTAAGCGGGCTGTTTCGGGCCAGCCTCCCGTGCCACCATGAGCAGCAGCAGCGGGCCGGATGAGAGCTCGGTGCGCGTCGCCCTGAGGTAAGGATGCAGACGCCTCTCCTGAGATGCTCTCGTGTTACACCTGCTCGGGACCATGCACATGTTACTCCTGCTTTTATTTTGACTGGGCTCTCCTAAAACAACAATACTCCTTTACTAAACCTGCTTTTATTTTGAAGCTGGCTGGCAGGAGCTGCTGCAGTTTTCTTGCATGGTGTGCAAAGCAAATATAGCTCTCGATTACATGAGCTGCTCTTGTTAATACCTGCATGCTTTGTACTGGATTTATGAATGAGGATGCCATATGTGTCTGAGGGATTAGGCCTTCCGCTTCTTCCCTTGAAGACTGCACCTGTAGTAAGAGTGAGCCACACGATTTCAAAGGATGCATTCACTTCTCAGAAATGCAGGTGCATTTGAGCCCCTTGCAGTCACTCATTGTGATATTTCGCCTTGCTTTTGTGCGTTACTCCGTGTGTGTGCGCGCGCATTCGCTGTATCATGCTGCTCTGACCCTTGTCCCTGAGGCCAGTCCAGTCCTGTCACTTACACAGCACACACACTGAGATAGCCGCCATCTGGCCACAATGCAACAAATCAATAAAGACACCAGTATAATGTTGGAAGCCACTTGCATGGGAATGTGTGTCTGTGTGCTTGGATTAAAAACCTGAACTGTCATGTGATCTCGTTGGAGGAGAGGACAAAAAGCTCCCGTCCCTCTCACGTTTCTCCTCGTCCCTCTCGCTCCTTGTTGTGCATTCAGACTTTGACCCAGAACTCTTGTTTACTGAGCCAGCTCAGTTTACAAGCTCTCTCTCTCTTCTTCATGGATAATAAATAATCTGTCTCTGTCTGTACACCCTCACCCCACCTCACCCCCCAATCACATGCTCTGCTGCTCTCTTTAATAATAAGATTCAATTCATATTGGAACATTGCATTTGTCTGGCTTCCTGTCTTAGCTTAATGTGAACACACAAAACAGCCTGAGCCTCATACGCAGGCTGTTTGATGTGTGGCAAATAAAGATCTGCATGTTTTTGTCCTACCTGCTTTTGTATCTTGTTAGAAAGGTCAGGTGCAGTAATTATTTAAAGAGCCTTTGTTGTGTTTGTTGGTCTGTTGTCCTATTGAAGGTCAGACAAAAAGGCTTTTCATTGGTTTAGGTTTTCATCTATAAGTTTGTTCATGATTTGTTTGATTTTCTTTGACGTAAGTAACCTCTATTCTCACGAAGAATGCTTTGGGCACACATATTTGTCTCTTCTTATGTATTTGGTTGGATGAATTTAGAGGCATGTTTCATTTTTCTCAGTGTAGGCCTAAGTACATGAACACAACTTTAGTTAAGTTCAAAACTAGACTAAATTGCACTTGGGTGGGGGGGTATCCTAGTATTGTGAGTCTGAATTGTAAGTGTGAGAAGAGCGACATGCTATTTTGATGAACTTATAAAAGGTCTAATACAACACTGAGCTTAAACATGACGTTTTATGTTGGCCTAATATTTTTACTTAAACCATAAGTCTGATGACCATATGGCACAGATGTCGAACTCGAGGCCTTGAGGGCCGGAGTCCTGCACGTTTTAGATGTGTCCTTGATCCAACACAGCTGATTTAAATGGCTAAATGACCTCCTTGACATGTCTTGAAGTTCTCCAGAAGCCTGGTAATGAACTAATCATTTGATTCAGGTGTGTTGACCTAGGGTGATAGCTAAAACCTGCAGGACACTGGCCCTCAAGGCCTGGAGTTCGACACCCCTGCCATATGGGTTATGAAAGTGGCTAACTCTTCATGAATTACAACCCAGCCCTTTAGTTAGAATCAGCTCCGTGGAACATTTTATTATTTGGATTTACTGTGTTTTTCTTGGCACTGTTGCCTTTCAGAGCAGTGGGGTAATTTTAACTAAACTGATAATAATCCAGCTACATGCTATGTGTCTAGCACCAAACAGCTAGTAAATCATGTTTACTAGCTAGCTGCTAACTTGTGTGTCCACAAACAGCCAAAAGACAAGTTGCTAGCTAGTTAATATGCTAGTAGGATTCAGCAATAATATCAGAGGACCGTTCAACAAGAGCTCTGTTCACCAATCCCACACCAAACAGCCAACAAGGAGTATTAGCAGCCAGCTAGTTAACACAGTGGAATATTAAGCAAGTTCCAGACAGGATTTTTGTGTTCACCAAAGCAGAACTGAAAGGGCAATGAATCTTCCTTAGCTAACGACTTATTACATAGTGTAATCTTCACTTCACTGCAGTACCAACACGGGGAGACAATATATTTAAAGCTAAGGAAGACCAGGGAGACCAAGGAAGGTATAAGGTACATTCCAACGTCGTTCTACGCCTGGAACGATTAAGCCAGGTGGCTAATGTGTATTTACATGTAAAAGTGTTACTAATGTCTCTTTAAATGCTGTCCCACAATTATTTTTATGTTGGGTTGAAATAAAATATCTCCCTCTGCTGGTACTGCAAGTTACTGCAACTTCTTCATCTGTGTCCATTACACCAGCAGTCCCCAACCCCCGCGCCAGGTGTGAAATTGATGTGTTTGTTTTTTTTTACCGGGGGGGGGGGGGGTTTCATTGTTTTTATTGTTAACTCCGTTCCCCTGGGTCTTTTCCCGAGTGCTATGAATAAATCTTCTTTTTTTTTTTTTGGGTACTGGTACTGGTTTTATTTTGTTGCATTTATCCGCGACACCTTAAAGGCCAGTCCGTAAAAATATGGTTGGATATAAACCGGTCCATGGTGCAAAAAAGGTTGGGGACCGCTGCATTACACGGCGTCTATTGTCAACGCGTTCTCACTCCCAAAGCGTAACATTTTACGCTAGGTGACAAATCGTTGGTATATTACGCTTCCAGGAACCCAACATGTTCCTATATTATGAGATCGGAAAAATGAGAACCGTTTGGAATCAATCTACACATGTACGTTCATTTTACTTAGCTAGTGTTTTCCAAAGCGATTTAACTTCATTAAAGTTGTGGTTAATGTTAGGGAAAAGGTTATGGTTAGGGCTGGAATACAGGGCTGGAACGTGTATTACCGCGAGAGCATCATTCTACTGGATTTCATCCATAACCCGGTGCGAAAGGTGACCTTCCGCGTTCCTCAGGAATGCTGCTGGACTTGACAAATTGTCAGTATATTACGCCTCAGGAGTGGGCTGGGAATAGGGCTGTGCGATATGACCAAAATCTCATATTCCGATATAAGACATCTATCGTCCCGATAATGAAGGCACTACAACTAATCTGTAGTGCCTTTTCACTGTGCAGTACTTTTTGTTAATAACCAACGGTGCAATAGACTTCAGTACTTGAAATGTGCAATTCTCTTGTATTCTTATTCCTATTTATTCTATTTATCCCTTTTGTATACTCTTTATTTATATATGTCTCTGTATTTATTAGGGGTGCAACGATACACAAAATTCACGGTTCGGTTCGGTTCGATACTTTGGTGTCACGGTTCGATATTTTTTCGATACAAAAAAAATGTTCATGCCTTTTTAATTTGTCATTTATTAAAATTATAAATATATATTTTAACTCAAAAGTACAGTTTTTAAATTTAACCCTAACCCTTGTGCGTGTTTTTTATTTTGACAGCAAATGCGCACCTGCGGACCACTTATGTGCAGCCCTGGTTATTTAGCTTGTCACATTGCAGCCACAGAAATTCTTTTGTCCATGAAACCATAAAGCTGCACTTTCTTTTTGCCTTATAGTCTGATTTGTCATAACTTCTCCGTTTTGTGGTAAGCTTTTCTTTGGCTGTCACTTCTTCACCCTGACCTGTCTTATTTGGCTCAGCACAACTAAAATATATATCCTGCTGGTTTTACACACGGACTCACATAAGCTCAGCGATTCTCTGCGCGATCAACCTCTCACATGTTTAAGCTTGCTGCGGGAGATTTCACTTGTCATGTTTGCATAGTAAGCTAACGATTAATAAGACGATGTCAGAGGAATTGGTGCACAAATTATCATCACTCACCAATCAGTACTGTCGCTCTCTATACACAGTTCACACGATTGTAAAGTGAAAGCAAAAAACAAGCGCAAATTCAAACGCGATTTCAATATGTCACATATTGACAGTGGCTCAATCACTCATCTTTGGAAAAGAGAGTTTATTACAGAGAAATGTCTCTTTCCAAAATAAAAGCTATACTATCCGCTTCTTCTGGGCTATATTCTCAGCAGCATAAGGAGAATCATGTGCTAACAGCTGTCTAAATGACTCGGCTAAAGTTAGTAGCATGCTTGTTGTTTTTGTCTTTGCACTAGGATGATGTCGGCGTAAATGTGCAGTCATATTCGTTGTGTTCCCACTAGTGCTTTCAGGTTAATCTCGTTGAAATGACCTTAACGCCACAACACGGCAAATCTCCGTTAACGAGCTACCGCCGATCGCCCTGTGCATGGGGCTAGACGGCCAACACGTTAACGAGCTAACTGCGCTAACACACTAGTTCCCACCCATGTAATTGAGCATTGCATGGCACATCCAACATACTGTTTTACTTTAGTCCATGACTCGCTTACCTTCAGGGTCATACGTCACATGAAAACCAAAATAATTCCAAACGCCAGATCTGAATGTTGCAAGTAGAGCTTAACTTCTGTCTTGCTAGCTTGCCCTGCGCTCTTCCTTCTGACTATGCTGTCTGTGTTGAGCGCTCAGTGGATCTGCGCTCGACAGTGCAGCCTAGGCGGAGTAGTCGAACGCAGATTCACTGAGCGCTCAACACAGACAGCATCGTCAGAAGGAAAGTTGATAAAATAAATTACAAATGTTGTATTGTTCGATACATATGCGTACCGAACCGAAAGCACTGTATCGAACGGTTCAATATCGATACGAATATCGTTGCACCCCTAGTATTTATATATGTGTATATATGTTAGTTCTATCTTATCTTATATAAATCACAAAAATGTAACATTTTCTGTAAATTCTGTGAATCTCGGGCAGCTCGACATGCGTGAAGTGTTTCCAGCTGGGTGTCGTGTACCTGTAGTCGAGTGTTTTAACCGATGCGTGAAACGATACATTTTTTTAGACATAAGTTGTAAAGGCCGCCGTTTTCTTTGTGAGTATTTATTACACGGCGTGCTGCGGGGAAAAGCCTGTTCTAACGTTTGAGTCTAAGGTTTATTTTTTAGCACCTGGCGGCTCTTTTTGCTTCTCATCCGTAAACACTCTGCATCCTCTTTCACATGATTCAGTTTATTTTGAAAAGTCTCAACAGGATCTTGAGCTTTATTGTGAAAGGTTTATGTGGAAAATAAACAAGCGGACACACGATGATTTTACAGTCGTTGTTGCTAACGACAACGCATAAAAACAGGCACTTGTCCGTCCGTAGTGTGGTTATATTAAATATAAGAGAAAGAGAGAACTTTAAGTAATTAATATAGCCACTACAGTGACCATGAAAACGATGAAAAAATATTGCCGTAAACAGTTTATTTTGCGACACCACGAAACAAACGATAGCGTAAAATGAAACTATAGACGTTTTTATATCGTCATCTGATACATATCGTTATATCGAACAGCCCTAGCTGGGAATGGGCTGCTATTGTACACTTTGGCATTATACTGGGTTGCAAATGTTTAGCTAATCCTCGGCCTCCTTTAGTAGTAATGATAAAAATAATAATTGTAGTCTGTTTGTTGCTTTAGAAGCCAGACTCAGTTAATTGGCGATCTGGCTCGGCACCCTTGAAATTCCTGCAGCTACTTTATAATATAAACTGCTTTGAAGGGACTGTTGTGATGTGGCAATGTAGAAATTGTAAGAATTATTTATTTTTTGGCAGCCAGAGTAATTACTGAATATGAATACATATGTTAGACTTCAAAAACGTACAGTGCAGCAGTTGAACTGAGCTCTTAGTAGGCAGATGTGCAAATTTACTGTACTTTTCCCAAGAATGAAAATCCACTGTTAATGCTAAACATAACTCTCAGCAAGTCGCTCAGCCTCGTGTTTCTTTTGCTAATCGTGTTATTGTCATGTGGCTGCCTCACACCTAGCTGTTAAAACAACATGAAGACGAGACAGAAGAAACAAAAACTCCAACTTAAAAAAGCTTTGAATTTCCTGTGATAACCAATATGAACGAAATACAAATTGTCATTATAAAGTCTGCATACTTTTCTTAAGTTGTCACACCTGTTTCTTTTTTTGTGTTGCTGATTAACACGAAACCTTTAGAAAATGTCCCATCTTTGAGTAATTTTCACAGACAGTCACTTGCAGGTCACACCTGAACGGCTCATTTCACGTCTTTGAACGTTCAACCACAGCTTCGCGTTGATGTTTTCAGCTCATTAATCGCCGTGGCAACATTCTAATTATTTTGAAATGTTGTGGTGAACTGTGATTCTTACCTCTGAAACATTTTGACTGCCAGCTTTCTCCCAGCTCCTGTAACAGTCTAGTTAGCTTCATCTGTGTGTCTCCAGTAATCAGCCAGCAGGTTGCCAACCTCTACCTGCCTCAGCCTGCGTAGCTAATGCTGTCTGTGAGCGAGCGCCTAATCCCCCGTCCCATATGGTCCAAAGTGATGAAATGCACTTTTATCATCTCTTCTTTTTTCTTTTTTTGAGTGGTAACAGAAAAGAACAAGAAAGAAAGACATCTGGAGATCTAACAGAAGGACGGCATAACAGGGTGTTCTTGTGTCTCCTTGATTTATTACTGGAAAGATGATATAACATAAAAATCAATTTGTTCTTTAAAAGAGAATGTGCTTTCTTGATGGATCTTAAGATGTGTTTGCTGTTCTTTCCTTTGTGGTTTTAAAAAAATTTTTTCCACACCTGACAGCATACAGATGGGGCACTTCAGTGGTACAATGTTGGGTGATTTAGCAAACACAAAGTGTTTACTGGCCTATCCCCATGTGTAAGATCTATCTTCTTATGTAACAGCCCATCTGTGTGTGCATGTTTGGGCACAATGGTGCACAAAAAATCATGCAAAACCTTAATGATTTATCTGAGAAATAATTGATGTTACAAAGTCAGCCCGAAGGAGCCGGCCAAGAGATCTAATTAGATTGTCGATGTCCTCGAGGCGCAGCTTTAAAAATTCAAAGCCTACAGGCAGAAGTGGTGAGCAGTGAGGTTTCAGGTTTCGTAGTTACTTTGGAATCCACAGCAGATAGCTTTTTCTCATTAATTAGATGGGCTTGAGTGAATACTTTAAAATAATGTACTTATTTTGAATGCACCAAGAAGCTATATAAACTTAGGCAGCACCTATTGAGCCAACAGTTTGGACAAAATACAGCCATAACCTTAAAACTTCTAACAGGTAACGTGAGTAACTTTGACCTTCTCGTTACTCGTAATACACGCCTTATTCCAGTAAATAAGCAACAGTCAGCTGCCTCTCCAGTCTTTACAGTTTCTCTGTCAGTGGACTCCAACTTTAACTTCCAAAAGCAGCAGCATCATGCAGCCCCACTGATTTTGGTAAAGCAGCACATAAACCAGTTCTAAAGAAGAAGGGGCTGCCATAGCCAACTGTAGTCCATCTGCAGTGGATCTGGAGTCTGTCCCACCATGGGAGGAGAGACTTTCTGGGGATTGACCGCAAGTGGATTGTTCAGTGATGGAAAATTAAAAAAAAATCTAACTGCAGTCATAAATCATCCCGCTCTATTAAAGTCTGTGTGTGGGAAACAGTGCAACGTCACCCACCACCCCGCAGAAACTGCTCAGAAATAAGAGTAAAATGTGTTAAGATGGCCTTCAAATATTTCAAATCCCAATCTGATAGTGCATCATTAGAATGCACTGAAACAAGCCACATCCAGTGGCTTTAACCCACCTGAAGGAATGGATCAGAGCTGCTTTGGTGGATGAGCAGGACGTTTTTAATATTTGGTAGGTGATGTTAATGTTGTCGCTGATGATTGCATATGTGATGTCCATTTAACCTAGTAGAAATGCCAAAACTATGCTTTAAAACAGTGCATCTTGTCCATGAGTTGGTTACTTACTTGGTTACAAAAAAACCCAACAAAAATGTAGCCATGTTATCAAAATCTAGTTTTTATTAAATGAGTTAATGAAGGATAAGCGAATGGATGGATGGATGGAGTTAATGTTAGTGCAAAGATGATGTAAGACCATCGTGCTAGATTAGATCACCACAAATATTCTCTTTCAGTCACTGACCTTCCTCGCAGCAGCCATTATGACCTGGAGTAGGAGACAAACACAGGTGTGACTAATCACATTAATAAAGGCTCAGTGCTCATGTGGAACAGGACCCCCATTAATGTGATTCATAACACCTGCGTCCATCATGGCAGTAGGGTTTCTGTCAAAAAGATCTAGTATAGAAATTCCTCATGGTTTTTACTCTACGCTGTAGTCAGGTGGCGTGTGCTCTGACTGTACTCAACATAGACAGGACATTGAAAAAGCATAGGTACCAAATAAAGTTTCTATGTTATAACAACAATAAAAACAAGTATTGTTAGAAACCAGCACCCAGCTGCTTTTTCCAGATTGTCTGACGCCTACTGGCTCCTCCTCTTTGACCTTTGTGGATTATGTTTGAGGGCAAAGGCCCGTGCGTCCGCTGCGGTGAACCAAAACCTCCCTGTGTGTGTGTGTGTGTGTGTGTGTGTGTGTGTGTGTGTGTGTGTGTGTGTGTGTGTGTGTGCGCCTCCTCTGACCGGCATCCATCCAAGCGTTTTCACGATAAATATTCATGAATCAACTCAAGTGAACTGAGACACAAAGAGAAGCATGCTGCAAGCCATCTGCCAGCTTCTGTCATGTGATCATGTTGTTACTGATATTCAATAAGTTCTGTCTAAATAGCGCAGAGGTTAGTTCAGTATAGATTTTTCCTAATATTAGTATTTATTTGTTTTCAAAACTGTCCTGCTTGTTTCATGCTTGCTGTGTTTGTGTTGCCTTCTTGAATTTCCGCGTGACTCCCACATGTGCCATTATGGGCCGAACTGTCCTTGTCAAAATGGAATGTTTTTATTAAGCCGGTATCAGTGCTGGAGGCGTGTGTGTGTGTGTGTGTGTGTGTGTGTGTGTGTGTGTGTGTGTGTGTGTGTGTGCTGATATGCCCTCCCTGGCTGCCTCTCAAGGTGATAACCACCATCCTCTTCCACCTTTCCCTCTTTCCTGCCCGGCGATCTTTGACCCAGGAAGCTGTCAGAACTTTCATCCGTGACCCCGTCACATTTTTCCTTTGGCAGCCTGCGTGGATTCATGTTAGCTGTTACCATGACAACCTTGGGTCCTTTCACGTGTAGGGGTGTGCAGCGATGCCCCTGTTACTGGACTGCCACAGATCTAAGGGCAGCTTGAGGGAGGGAAACTAAAAGCCTGAGTCAGCAGAATGCCCTCTTTTTTTTCTTCTTTCCTACTCGGTCTTTTCCGACACCCCCCACCACCACCACCATTGTCTGGTGTTGTTTCCACACCAGATTCCAGAGAAAAGAATGATTAAAGGTGGGCTTCAAACAATACTTCTTTATTGGCTTCTGTAGAACACCAAGTGCAAAATGACACGAATGCATCGTTCACTGAGAAAGAATGGAAATTCCCAAGATCTTTTTTCTTTTTTGTCTGAGGTGGGGGAAAACTGTGGAGCACATATCATCTTGCAAAGCATACTAGAGATGCATGTTTCTTACTGTACTGCGATAAATTATCAGCTGGATCCTTTGACAGTGATAATCTATTTTAAACAAGATATTAAAATAGAGAAAGGCAAACAAATGTTTACCCTGACAATGCCAAATGTGAGGGTTAAGAGCTTTACAAACATTCACTACCAGAAGGACAGAACGGCATTTGTACGAAAGTTATGACCTCATTTTGGTGTTTTGATGACAAAGAAGGACAGTATATCCATCCAAAATCTCTCAAGGGGTTGACTTTGAGTTAAAATCTCACCCCTGCAAAGGCCGTGCGATTCACATCATTTTCGTACACTTTGAGCAATTCTGTGACCCTGTGTATGGGGGTACTACTACCTTGGAAAAGTCTATCCTCATGAGGATAGAAATAATTTAACTCTTTGTACTGACCATAATCTGTAAAGGTAGTAGACCCAAACTGTGCCAAAAAAGCTCCTGGATGGATGGCTGGATAGATGTCCTTCTGGTGTATGGTATTCTTGTAGTTACATGTAACTGCACCTTCAATTTTAATGCTTTACAGCTGTTTCAAAAGATGTTTAAATTCAACCCAGATTATCGGCTTTAACTTGGAGGGTTTTTTGGATGTAACCTGTCCATTTCATCTGTGCACACGTCCCACATTTTAACAATGAATTTCTTGTACAGATGAATCTCTCGACTGACTCTTTGACTCTCTCGGCACACTGAAGAGTGTGACCCAATGAATTGGCTCTAGATCTCAAGACGAGCTGCTAGACAATAGAGGCTGTTACTAAAAATGCAGCCGTGCTGTGTTGTGGTGAGTTAAAGCAGTAGCTGCTCGTTGTGGCTGGAGGGTTCGCTCTGTACTTAGGATCTACTTTCTCTCCTTGTGTCATTTCTGTACCTCCTTGTTCTTCCCTTTGCCCAAGGCTACTAGGAACATATTACACAAGCTAGTCTATACACACACACACACACACACACACACACACACACACACACACACACACACACACACACACACAAATAACGGAAAAACACAACTTGTGCACCTGCTGGCTTAAAGAGGCGTACAGTGTGCGTGTTGTTATATAAGGTAGTCATTATGCTGTACTTGAAGGTGTTCTTGATGCACACTTGCACACGTTTAAAAGAATGTAAATTAGAGCCGCACTACAGTTATGTTTCCTTTTTAGAGCGCGGAAGAATAGAGTTTCGGTGTTTACCTCCCAACAGAGAACTTTGGCTCGAAGAAAGTTGGGAAGTGTCACTGAAATCTGAGTGTTTGCAGTTCCCTTGTCTCAGTTACATTAGCATCAAATGACAAGGTAGACCTTGTGCGTGAGATTGTATGCACCAGTGAGTGGTGTGCATGTGTTACTGTGACTTGCTTATAGCCTCATTATCCACTATTGGGTAGCATCTCTCTCTTCAATCTGCAGTTACAGCACTTCAAAAAACTACAGTCAACTCAGATCAACAACTTACGGACAACTTCAACTGTTTCACCCGAGTTTTTACAGAGGATTTCTTTTTAATTTGAGGTGTCTAGAAAAAGAACAAAGAACAAAAAATGATTACAAGTAGCCAAAACTCTGCTTTCACTTGTAAACTCAGTTTTGAAACCAAATTTCACACCCTAGGTTTATGCCATAGTAGCTTTAGTCTGTAATTTTCTCAGTTGCACAAAAAATGCAGCTCACAAACTTAATTATCTAAACTTTGAATAATGTGTTACTTACTTACTTACTTACTTACTTACTTACTTACTTACTTAATTACAAAAACCTAGCTCACTACAGACATATAGTTAGGCTTTTATTCTTTTACCAGGTGGACACTTTTTACATTTGTACATGTGCTATGTTTGACAGTGTTACATTTACTTTGGGTAATTTTCCCAGTTCGGTTAAATTATTCCTAATAAGATGATTAGACTCTACTAGCATTAAATTAGAACATATTTTTTATGTCATAAAGTAAATTTGGACCTGGGATATGTCAGTTGATGAATAGCTCATTTGTAATACTTTTGTATTTTAAAGAATAGAGTGATAGTCTATTCTTTAAAATACAAAAGTATTTTTTTTCCACTGTTCAACATTTCAGGTTTTTATTTCAAAACTTTGGAGTTACTGTCTGAGTTATTTTGAGTTACATATCTCATAATTTTGACTTCCTAAGTGTCTCGCAATTGCTACAACTGGCTAGCCGGCTTGGTTAGCAAAGTGCATTCATAATTCATTGTTATCAGTCTTGGGGTTGACCCTCAAAAAAAGCAACTTATTATACAATACTTTTCTGAAAAATAATGCCTTAAGTTACCTCATTAAACTCTAACAAAAGTATCTCATTACACTAGTTGTTATATTACTTTTGTATTTCGTATTTCTTTGTGAAATGACCTGAAACACATTGCTACATAATTACCGGTCAACAGTGTAAACCTGAGGCTTCAAATCCCTAAGGAGGACGCACACGGTCTTTCTTGTAGTTTTTAGATATGCCCATAAAACTGGCAACACAAAGAAGTCTCCACAGTGATTCTATTGTAGAAACATATACTCTTAAAGCTATGCACAGCTTAAACAGGTGAGTTCTATAAAAATTCACGTGCTATCTGTCATAAAGGGGGAACTTGGCAAGAGAAATTACTGCAGCTTCTTAAGCTGCCTCAAGTGGCCATGTGAGGAACTGCAGTTTTGCCAGTTGATGTTGCCTGGAGGCTTC
The DNA here is from genome assembly GCF_900408965.1 of Simochromis diagramma. Taxonomy (NCBI): domain Eukaryota; kingdom Metazoa; phylum Chordata; class Actinopteri; order Cichliformes; family Cichlidae; genus Simochromis; species Simochromis diagramma. The sequence continues at coordinate 3,101,358 of NW_024386908.1, forward strand.
TACTTGTATAATAATCAGTATGTGTTTGATTATAATAATCTGTAACTAATATACTAATATCACATGTAAAAAAAAAAAAAATAAAAAAAATAAAAAAAGTCAAACAAATATAAAATTTGGTTATACTCATTTTGAGTTAGCAGTCAGCACTGCTCATACCAACTAACTCCAAGTGTTTCGGGATCTAAAAATATATGACTGTGATGATGTGACTGTGACTCTGCTGGTTTCACTGTGAAATGTGGAGAAAAGAGTCGTGTCTGCTGCCCTTTGGCTCAGATGTGCCTTTCTGTTTTTGCTGAATCACTCAGCGCTCTCAGCTGTAAGTGGTGCTTAAAGCTAAAAATAAATCACACAGGATTAAATTAAGTAGGAATCAGATGTCGAGGTTTACTGTTAATGTTGATTTGTTAGTGATGATGCACAGGGAATGGCTCTAGGGAATTGAATTGATTTTCTTATTGGCAGGAATACTGATGTCAGCATTTGACTGGCTGTGTTTTAGGAAAGATGAGATAAGCAGCATGGTGGTCATGGTGTGACTCGCCTCCTTTTTATTAGTGTGTCATCGTTTCTTGTTGATTCCTTTTATCAGTCACAATAGCAGGTCTCAGTCAGTCTATAGTCAGGCTATATATATGAAGCCTGTGTTTTTGTGTGTGTTTGAGGAGTTCACTGTTTCTCAGGCTTTCCCCATAATCGCAATAATGAGAGTGAGAGCAGGAGCCTAGCAGGACTTGTCACATGGAGAGAGGCTGACAAATCCCCCCTGTGTGTTTGTGTGTGTGTGTGTGCGCGTGTGTGTGTTTGTTTGAATAGGTATGTGTGCATATAGGGTAGTGTGTCTGCCTTTCTCCTTTTCATCTCTTTAATGGTTCAGTGAACGCTGTCTCGGTCGCTAAATTCCCCTCATCAGTCAGTGACAGGCTGTGGCTTCTCTTATTGAACTGTGCTAAAAAGCTGCTCAGTTTTCTTCCATATCTTTAGTCAGACTTGATCTGCATAGTGATTTGATGAGTGAATTAGTAATGGATGTTACTATTTTTCAGCACATGCTCTTTTAATGTGTCTGATAGCAGTATACCTGAAGCTACAATAGCCACAAAGTGCAACTTTGAACAATAGCTTCCTTTGACAGCACCTTCTGGTGACTACACGGATGTTTTCAGGACTTTAGCAGAGTATGCTAGCACAGCTAGCATTTAGCTGTAGCGTAACTCCTAGGTAAAACTGGTCAATGGTAGTTTGCAATGGAGCATGCCCACATGTCTGCAAACACTTGCTAGCTACTATCTGAGCGGTAGTAAAACGTTTCGCAATACAAACCAGAAACTGAGGGTATTTACTTTGAAAGTAAAATTTGTGCTAACATTTTTCAAAAGAAGAAACGTTTACTTTGAAGACAAATGGTGTCCATTTCCAGTTTGTGTCTCGGTTTTTACTGCTCAGAGAGTAGCTGGCAAATGTTTGCAGACAAGGCGGCGTGTTCCATGTGAACTACGTCTGCTAGCGAACAGGACGTATTTGCAAAGTAATTTTTTCCCATGTGACTGGGGCTTTCACAATAATTGAAACGGTGACTGCCGTCAACCTCCAGCAACAGCTTACCAACCGGTTGGTGAATGCCTATTTTTCCTTCACTGGTTGCCAGATAGTCACTATGTGACTAGGGCATTAGTCACTTGAGACTACCAATATGGTGGCCAAGTTAATGTGACCTGGTTAGCGGTTATGTGACTGCAAAATCCTCAGTAGAAACTATTCTCACCTTTGTCCAAAAGCCAACAAGCTAAACAAGTGTACATATTAGTTCAGTGTGGCAGTGTGTATAAGTTAAATTACATAACGACTCGCAACCTACAAACTTTTAGCTGCACATGTTAATAGCGAGATAGGTAGCTAGCTTAGCCAAGCATAAAGAGTGAAATCTAGATTTAAAAAATTAATCTTTCTAAAAAAATTAGAGTCATATTAAACAAACATGTTTACTTTTTTCCAAATTGAGATTTTCAGTATGCATTTTGTCTTACAACTATTTGTTAATCTAACTGTAGAGCTCTAGTTTCACTATGAAAAAGTTATTTATGTTCCTCACAGAATTAAAATGAAAGGTAAAATCATAAGATGCACCTAAATTGTGTGTAAAAAGCTTTGAAAGTGTGTGTGTGTGTGTGTGTGTGTGTGTGTGTGTGTGTGTGTGTGTGTGTGTGTTAATGCATAAGCAGATAACTGAAATTTCCTGGAGAAACAGCCGTGCAGAGCATGAGTGTGCTGCTCTAAAAGGTGGATTAGTGCTCTAAGTCTGCACTGCGCTGAAGGGCAAACCTTTATTCAAACAGATGAAGAGTGTTTTGGGTTGAACCAGAGTGAAGGTTGCCAGATTATAATCACTGCTAAAGTCAGTCAGTCGCACTAATAATACACCAGCAGAACACACTTCACACCTCTCACTTCTGTTTATGTTTAGCTGAAATGCCCGATGCCAGAACTTGCATTAGTTGTGAGTATGCACACACCCAGTGACTACTCATAATAGAGGTGTATTTCATATAAACATTTAAAACTCATTTCTTTATACTTCTTAACATACCAAAGTAAAGTGTTGCGCCTTTTTGCCTTTTATTCTGCATAGCAAGTGTTGGAAACATTCCTCAGGTTTTGTTGATGCACATTTTTCAGCAGCACATCCATGACACCAGTCTCCCATTTCACTATATCCCAAAGGTGCTTTATTTGATTGTGATCTTGTGACTGTGGAGGCCATTTGAGTATAATGAACTCATTGTCATGTTTAAGGAGCGTTACACTGCTAGAAGCAGCCGTCAGAAGATGTGTCTTAAAGGCTTTAAGGTACTAATGCGTCCCAAACAAATAATCATCATACCACCACCACCAGCTTGAATCGTTAATAGCCCAGGATGGATTTATGCCCAATTCTGTCCCTACCACCTGAATGCTAGAGCAGAAATCAAGACTTATGAGACCAGGCAGCAGTTTTTCAGTCATCTGTTGTCCAATTTCAGTGAGCCTGTGCAAACTGTAGCCTCAATTTCCTGTTCTTAGCTGACAGGAGTGGCAGGTGGTGTGGTCTTCTGCTGCTGTAGCCCATCTGCTCAAAGTTTCAGTGTCATGTGTGTTCAGAGATGCTCTTCTGTATACCCTAGTTGCAATGAATGGTTATTTGAGTTACCGTTGCCTTCCTATCTGAGTGAACCAAAGTGATCACTCCCCTCCGACCTGCGGCATTAATGACATTAAGATTACCACATCTTAATTACCACATTCAGAATAATCTTTCTTTCTTATTGATGTTTGGATTGAACCTCAATGCACTGGGTTTCTGCCATGTGACTGACTGATTAAATGTTTTTGCTAACAACCAGTTCAACAGTGTACCTAAAAAATGTGCCCAGTCATTGTGTATTTAGATCATAGATGTAGTAGTGGTGTTACTCTTTGCATTTAAGTCTTAGAAGGCGAGAAAGTGTACAAGTGTACTTAACAAACGTGGGTGTTGGTAATACTGTAGTATCACTGGTTTCACTGACAGGATTTAACAGACTTCTGGCAATGAAAAGCAGTGCTTCATTGCCATTTAATCCAGAATTTTTTAAGCATAGCAAAATATGGCACAGTTTTTACTGGAATATTCTAGCTGTATTCTGTGAGCTACAAAAAAAACATGCCACACCCTCTGAATACATAAGTTGGTTTAGACACAGGCAGAAGCTCTTCTTTACCGAGCTTGTTTCACTGTTGTTGAAGTTACAGGCCAAAAGACTGTGGCCCGAGGGTGTGCCAGGTAGAGGGCTGAGCTGGTAACAGCGCTTACCGGCTCACATTAGTGCATTGCCTAGAGTGATGACTTGAGCCTATTTTCAAATATCTGTGTCTTGCTGTTTTTGGATAGTTGGCATACTGTAAAATGGAGATAGACTGGCATTATAGAGCATTTTTCTTGTCCCACTGAGCATTCAGAGGCATCCAAGCATGGCTTCATAGACCAACATGACCCAGAAAACATGAATTTATTCTATTAACTATTACTTGTTTGTCTAGCTATCATGCAGCTCACCAGCTGCTCCCAAAATAAAGTATGACACTTTTACTATTTAAATATAAGCTGAGACTGCAGTCTGTGCTTTTGGATCCAAACAGAACCGAGCTTACAAATCCTAGGCACATAAAATGACACGCTCGCCCTCCTGAACAGCGAGGGCAGTGCATTCAGTGTGTCGTTATTCATTTGCAGTGGTGCATCTTACTGTGACAAGAAAGAAAAAATGACAGGCTGAATGAGATCAGTATAAAGGTCTTGTTATGCAAAGATAGATAATGAGTTTGAGACGAGATGCACTGTGGGTGAAATTTCCATCTGTAGCCATCATGTCCAGTCTTTCCTGGCCCTTTGTTTTTCTTCATCTTTTCCTCAGACATTTATTTTCCTCTCTCTGCTCCATTTCTAAATGGAGGACCCCGGAGATGTCGTAACAAGCAACAAAACAAACAGTGCATCACTGCTTTGTTAAGGCGAACGTAATCAGATAGACTGGGCATTTATTCTAAATGGAGACTACATTTGTAGAGGCTTTTTTTGTCCCTCTTGGAGAAAACACTGATTTAATTATACTTAACTATATTAGAAAAAAATCCTTTTTTTTTTCTAAATGTGTTTGCTGTAGTTCATACTTTGTTACATTTTTCTTCCCAAACACTCAAAATGAACAATAACTGAGTGACTTAATGCCCTCACTGTAAGCTGCAATGAGTGCCTCTATTGTTACCCTGGATTACAGCTCTCTGACAAGTTTTGGGAAGCTAGCCAAAGGGGATTAATGCAGATTCACTCCTGTAATGCTCTCAGCCGTCGTGCCATTAAGTCACAGACTTCTCAGATGACCTGATAGTTACGTCATCTTCACCTGGAGCCACCTCTGATGTATGTAGTTTTTAAAAATATGCATTAACTTGACATTTTCTTATCAGCTTTGTGTCAACAAGCCTTGTAGTGTAGTTGTACACACACTTGTTAAACTGCCAGGTTTTTCTGATGTTAAAAAAATTAGATCACAATAAATCATTTCAAAAATTTTCTTACCTTTAATGTGACACTATAAGACAATAATAAGCTAGTTGTACGTGTGCGCACCCTTATGCTAAAACTGTGTTGAAGCACATTTTGATTTAATTGCAGCATTCAGTCTTGTTGGGTAGGAGCGCATGTCTTGCACACAGCCCTCTTTAGCTCACAGATTTTGTACTGGATTTAGGTCTGGGCCCTGCTGGGTCATTCCAAAACTTTAATTTTCTTTTTTTCCGGTGAAGCCATTTATTTGTTGATTTGGATGTATGCTTGGGATTTCAGATCAAAAGTTTAGTATTTGACTAAAACCACAGTTCCAGCAAAAGAAAAGCAGCCCCAAAGCATGATGTTGCCACCACCATGCTTCACCAACCCTGCATCCCTACCCCACAGACCAGACATGTGGAGACTGTTAGTTTTTTAGTGTGTAGTACACAACCAGTTCTTGCCTGAAAGTAGGGCTGGGCTATATCATACCGTTCACGGTAATACCGGTGTAATGTTGGGCAACGATAAGAAAATGAAATATCGCGATAGAATATGGGTAAAATGCGCATGCGCAGTGCCTTTGTTTACGTACGCACATGGTGGCGACGCAGAATGAGAAAAGCAAAAGCGGATCGTTGAATGAAACGGATGAACCAGAACTGGTTTGTAAAAATGCTGCAACTTCAGTGGTGTGGAACTGGTTTAGCTTTCGTCCGTCAGATACACAACAAAGCACTATTTTTGGTAGAGCATGCTAGCGGGCCATCGTTATTACTGTGTTGTTTGGAAAATACGGCACACTTAAAATCAATCCTTTGCTTTTTCTGAAAATCGACAGTGTCCCTTATAATCCCGTGTGCCTTATGTATGAATTCTGGTTGTGTTTACTGACCTCGAAACGATTTTATGTACACGGCGCTCGAGAATCTGTCAAATGTTTCGGTACGACTTTGCTAAGCTACGAACCCGCACCGCTTGATGGATTGTTGGAGCATTAAGGCTATCGTAGGCAGGAGCCTCGCGGAGTGATACGTACTGTGCTTCAACATAATATTACCGTATTGTGTGTGTATAAACTCTTTTTAAGTTTTGTGGATATTATACATGGTTATGCTGAGGATATGTCGGCCAATTTCCACTGGAAATGCCTTTTGGTTAAACTGTCAGCAAGGATTTGCATTTGCACTGTTACATTTTTATATAACTTTAATGGACTTAAAAAAGCTGCTTGTTTAAGTGAAAATACATAGATTTTTTTTTTTTTTTTTGCACTAATAAAGTTGAGGAGTTGTAAAGTATTTTGTCTAGTGTCAATTATATCATCAGTTATATCGTTATCGCAAATTTTCAAATGTATATCGTGATAAATATTTTTGGTCATATCGCCCTGCTCTACCTGAAAGTACTGGTTGGTACTGGTTCTGGTACTCTTTCAGTGGTGCTACAGGTCTGTTGGCAGCCTCCCTGACCGTCTTGTCTTTTCATTAACTACAGTGGTCCCTCGTTTATCGCGGGAGTTACGTTCTAAACATAACCTGCAATAGGTGAAATCCGTGAAGTAGCCAACTTTAGTTTTTACAATTATTATAGATGTTTTACGGCTTTAAAAGCTGTCACTACACACTTTGTACACTTTTCTCAGACAGGCATGAACATTTTCACACTTTGCGAGTGTTTAAACAGGAGAGAAAAGTTCAAACCTTGTAGAAAAATAAGTCCAGTATTATAGAATGAAACCAAAGATCAAACCCTGTTTTCAGGTCCAGAACATGGGAATAGAGCAGCTGTGAGAGAAATCAACATTAATGAATCAATGGTACGGAAGTAGAGGAAGCAAGAAGAATGAGTTAAGCAAAGTTTGAATTATCTGACTGTTTTGTTTCGCTTAATGCGCCTTATGGTCCGAAAAATACGGTAACTTCTACCTTCCTTTAGCATGTCCAGAAGTTCAACGTTTTGTGCGATGGTTAGCATCTTCCTCTGCCTTCCGGGTGCTACCGCAGCTGCCTATGTTTCGTCAACATTGTTGTGTTTGTTGGGGAGAAAACTTAGAAACATACAGTACAGCACTTCAGAGTCACACTGCTAGCGATCGAAGATTTATGTAAATTTGACAAGCTGAACGCATTCTGTACAGGAGACACGGCACGGAGGAGATTGATTGACGATGGTCTACAGCCAATCAGGACGCAGAACACAAAAAAAGCATGCAAAATTGCACAAAAAAAAATCAGTGAAACAGCAAGGCCACGTTAAAGCGAGGGACCAGTGTACAACTGGACATGTCTCTGATTTTTGATGACTGTCTTCACTGTGTTCCATCCAATGCTGTGGAAATTGTTTTTGTATGAGATCTGATGCTTTTTAAGTTCTCTGTGCCTTTTGCTGTAGCATGCAATTGAGTGAATGTCAGGAAAATCCTGCTAGGAAAGCTGAACTTTTTGGGACTTCTCTTCACAACACAGAGCTGACAGTTATAATACTCTTACAGGAATACAGTTACTGCAGGTAGGACTGTCTGCCTCTGTCCTGCTTTCATTAGTGCTGTAATCCCAGAGAGGGAGCCTGCTAAATAGCTGGGATCTGATGTCACGCACGCACAATGACACCTCTGTGGACCTTCGCTACTGTAGCTTCACCGACATCCTTCTTTTCCTTTCCTTCTAAGCCTTTTGCTTTTTTTCTGTAGACTCTTGCTGTGACTAATGTGATATAGTACAGACTTCATGCAAAGTGCCACATCCTCACACATACACTGAGAGTTAATGAGCACCAGAGGACACCAACAGTACAGACACTTTTCTATTCTGAGAGTCTGTTTTTTCATTGTTATTCTAACCTTTCTGGGGTTTGACTGTGGCCTTTGAAGGAATCCATTTACTTCCTGCTAACTGTGAGGTTTTCCTTCACATGCCCATCATTATAATTTACCATTTATTTCTACGAGTATTGCAGTATTGATACTAATAGAACTGTTTTCTATTCCTATTTTCATCCAGGGTTTGCTATAAACAGTTTTCACCATTTTAATTCCCTGTCCAAATATTTCCCTTCAGCATTTCCACTTCCTCTTCAGGTCAACTGTTAGTGCAGCGATAAAAAGCGGAGGAGGAAATGATGTAACGGGGAAGTGTTTTTATTTGAAGGAAGGCAAACAGAGCAATTCCTTAATGAAATCTATGGGTGGGACTGTTTACCCAGAGCTCGCTCGCTCTCCCTCACTCCTGAACAGTGCGGGCACTGTACGGTGCACGGGCAGCATGCTGACACTGGTTTCCACATGCATAAAAAGACATGCTCAGTGAAAACTGTTTCTGTCTTCAGCTTAGCTGCACTTTCACCATTAAGCCAATAAAGTCAATGTTATTTATAAGCAATAAATCCACTTGGTTAGACATAGGAGATGATCATTGGTTGGGTAACACTGTCACATTAACAACAGTTAAAGCCCTTCTCCCAGCTCTGAAAGGTAACTTGCCCATACGCGACCTCCACAACCTATCCCAAGTCTTGAGCCACGTCTCACCTCTAGTGTGGTCTCTTTCTCCCTCTCTGTCTGCCAGGATTCGTCCTCAGCTGCCCAAAGAGAAGATTGAGGGCTGTCACATCTGTACGTATGTGATGCCAGGAGAACCCCAAGTGGTCCTGGGCAAGGACAAGGCCTTCACCTATGATTATGTCTTCGATATGGACACCCAGCAGGAGACGATCTACACCCACTGCACCGAGAGGCTCATCGAGGGTTGCCTTGAGGGCTACAACGCCACAATCTTTGCATATGGACAGGTTAGTCAGCAGGCTTTTGCTGCACACGTATTGGTAGAAGGGCATGGAGCGTTGCCTTTTTTTACTCATGTTAACAGCACACCGGTATGGCATGAATATACACAAGCTCAGTCACATATTCACATTCAGTCAAAGTTTTGCTCAAGGGAGCGGCACTCCTTCCAGAAACAAAAGATTTATGGCATCATGTGATATGAAGCTGATTTCATTTTCACATCGGTAGGCAGGCAATAAAGGAGCCTCAGCAGCTCTGTGCTGCCAATATGTTCCAACATGTCCTCATCACCACAGCTTTGTATTGCCTCTAATAAATTAGAATAAGAGGGAATGATAGATATGGAAGTTTGTTATCCAATCAAAACAAAGTAGAAAGTGTCTGCTTCACATTATGCCAGAGCAGGAAAGTAAACCAAGAAGTCAAAACATATTTTATGGCTTTAAACGTTATAGACTAACATGCATCCTGAAAGCAGTTGATTGGTGCCACTCTCATCTCTGAAGCTATGGCAGCCAGTTCCACAGTTGCTTTGCAAAAAGACTGGAAACAGAGGAAAGCAGCAAGGTCATTTGTCCACCTTGGTTTTGAAATGGACAGATATGCAAAATCCTTTTGTTTTATGTAGAGGTTATAGTTCTGCAAGTGTATAATTGTGAAAAAAGTGGATGATGTATGTATTGTACGGTAACATTAAGGCCTGTGCAATGCAAAACAGCTCAACTGTCTAAAGTGTTAGGCTCTATTTTTTCTTAGCCTGTTCTGACCAGTGGCGGTGGTGATCCAAATACCGATAACTTCCGATACCAACAGAATTAATTGCACAGTGATTTAGTGTTCATTAAAGTGCGTTCAGATAATTAGCCTCAATGTCATTTATCTGTCATAGTGTGATATAAACTGTGGCTTTGCTGATTTAATGTAGTCACAAATCAAAAAAAGAACAACATTAATTTAATGCATCAGTGTGGAAACAAAGTAAAAATCACCTTCAGTGGTGAACCGGTCACTCTGATCATTGTTAATCCTTGCTATCGACACAACACCATGTTTTGGCCTTTGTGAATATGAGTGAAGGCCTGGAACAGCCTCAGCATGACACCAATGCTTTACTCACAGGCAACGGAGGAAAGAGAGGTGCAGCCACACTGAGGACTATAGAGGCAAAAAATAACAGCTTAGTTTTATTCAGTGTGATTTAAAGGGTTTTTGTATTGAAATTCAATGTACAAAGAGACACTCTGTCATTGAACAACTGCTTTTTAAACTTCCCTCTTCTTACCCTTCCTCTGAGCTCCTCTTTGTGTTCATTATTCTGTCCTCACATTGTTCCCTCGCCCGTTATTTTTCTGACAAAGCGCCTTTCACGGGGCACGGCAGCGGCCCAACACACTCATTCACACGCATGCACACAAACACGGTAATCACACAGGTGCGGCCGTGCAGAATAAAACTTTCTCGATCATCTGTCGGCACAAACACGCACGCGCTCCTGTCGGGGCCTCTCTGGCGTTTCGGTGGGGAGGAGAGGGGTGACGTGTGAATTTGAACCCCAATGTCTCATTCCTCTTTGTGTCACCATGACTCCGACCCATCCCCCTGTCTTTTCCTCTCTGTCCAGACGGGTTCGGGGAAGACGTACACCATGGGAACTGGCTTCGATGTCAACATCGGAGAGGACGAGCTGGGCATCATTCCCCGAGCCGTGAACCACCTGTTCAGAGGAATCGAGGAGCGCAGACAGGCCGCCACTGAGCAGGGCAGGCCTGTTCCTGAATTCAAGATCAATGCACAGTTCCTGGAGGTGCAGAAACACACACACTCACATCCACAAACAATGCAGAGCAACTCAGTTGGTAACATCGAACATCATCAGCAAGCTGATAAATAACACTGAAATAACTTAAAGTCAGTTTGTTAGACATAGCGAGAGCATGCAGACAGCAAGAGGTCAAAGGTCGGCATAGGGTGTATCAGTTCAGGTTGTTAAAGTGCGCAGATAACCCGACTGCCATTAAACTGTCATTAGCCTGTCTCCGAGGTCGCGCCCGGCTTTATTTTTAACTGCCAGCAAGTGGCTGCTAACAGCTGGTGAGGGAGCAGCTGAAGGGAAAAAATGGCGCTTCCGACGGTGACATAATAATTTACGCTCTGCACGATGTCGTCTAATCTGTCGGCTGTTTGTTAATTATTTATGACTTTCTTGTTTTTTAGCTTTACAACGAGGAGGTGCTCGATTTGTTCGACACGACTCGAGACCTCGAGGCCAGGAAGCAGAAATCCAACATCAAAATCCACGAGGACGCCAATGGAGGCATCTACACGGTGGGGGTCACCACCCGCACCGTCACCTCTGCAGCCGAGGTCAGTTTCGAAAACCTGGAAAAACGCTAAAAGCGGCTCAAATATACTACTGCTTTTTGGGGGGGATTTTGCGAGGGGGGTCACAATAAGTAGCTTTAATGGACCAAGATGATGGGTTTTAAATGAGCCTACGCAAACTGGAAGTTAATGATCTTTTTTGTAGAATATAGTTTTACATTTTGAGGGTGATGTCTTAAATTGTGATTAAAAACCCACTCAGAAAGTGACTCATGTTCTGAAGATTTAGGCTAAACGACAGGCCCAAAGCTTTCAAAATACCTGGGATGGCGGCAGCACAAATCCTGTTACATTGGTGGTAATCTTAATTTAATTCAGTGGTCCCCAACCTTTTTTGCGCCACGGACCAGTTTATGTCCAACAATATTTTCACAGACCGGCCTTTAAGTTGTCGCGGATAAATCCAACAAAATAAAACCAGTACAGGTACCAAAAAAAAGATTTATTCATAACGCACGGGAAAAGACCCAGGGAAACTGAGTTAATGATAAAAACCCTGAAGACTCACGGACCGGTACCGGTCTGTGGCCCGGGGGTAGGGGACCGCTGATTCAACTCATTTCGTTCATAACGCTGTAAAAATACACTTGTTACACTGTGCAAAAGTTTCTAGCCACCCTTCATTACTTGATAGTTAACCTACATTTAGTAGTTTTTTAATGGGATCTTTAGGAACAGCTCTTCAGGCCTTCTGTATGTGTATTTTTCCCCCTTTTCAGTTCAGTCCTTGAGCTGACCACTTTTAGAGGAATATTTTGGGGGTTTTTGTCAAGCCATTTAACACCAATCTACTAAGACTTTAAACATGAATCACAGCATGAAGGTCCTGAGTTCAATTCCACCATCAGGCTGGGGTCTTTCTGTGTGGAGTTTTCATGTTCTCCCCGTGTTTGCATGGGTGCAAACATGTTCCTCCAACAGTCCAGAGACATGCAGTTAGTGGGGATAGGTTAATTGGAAACACCGAACTGCCCATAGGTGTGAATGCGGGAGCGCATGTGAGTGCAAATGGTTGTCTGTCTCTGTGTGTTAGCCCTGCGACAGACCTGTCCAGGGTGTACCCCGCCTTCGCCCTAAGCCAGCTCGGATAGGCTCGAGTGACCCTGAAAAAGGATGAGCAAAAACAAATGGATGGATGGATGGATGGCAATTTTTTCATATTGTATCATACAGTGCTTAGTTACTAGCAGCCTATTTAGCTCTCACATGGAAAACACAGAGATAACAGTCTAACAGGCATAAAGTAGAATTTTTACAGCAACAAGGTGATTCCCAAAGAGCTATTAGCCAAAAACATGTGCAGCATGTCCTTTAAAAAAATTGAGGAACCTGGACAAGTGGAGGATAAAACATGAACATTATCTGAATGCTGTCATCCTGTTAAGAAATAGAAAAAAAGCCAATAAAGACTGAAGATGCATCTGGCCTGAGTCTGATCCCAAACACTTCCAATGCAGTAACAGTGAAACACTACCAGTCATCTCCAGAGCCTGGGCCTCAACATTATTGAAGCAGCGTGTCATGCTGACAAAGAACTGAACAAAAGGCAGAAACATCCATAGAAGTAGAATTTTTTTTCCTCGCTAAATAGAATAAGATGAGTGCTGCTCAAGAGTTTTGCACAGTAGTGTTTCCATTCAGTGAGTAGGATTTCTCTCCAGCAGAGACTCACATCTCCCAGTGAGGAAGTCATCATTAAGTTCTTGTAGTCTTTTTACCTTTCAGCTGCTAAAGTCTCTTAACTGAACTCTTCAACGATCACAGTGGTTAGGAACAGTCTCTATGTTTAGATTTCTGTGCAGCTCAGAAATGATATGAGAAATCACACAATTTTTTGTCATCTGTTTCTTCCACCTCTCCTCTAACAGATGATTCAGTGTCTGAAGCTGGGCGCTCTGTCTCGCACCACCGCCAGCACCCAGATGAACGTCCAGAGTTCACGCTCCCATGCCATCTTCACCATCCACTTGTGCCAAGTGCGAGTCTGCTCCCCTGACAACAATGTAAGTATTGTTATGAAAGGCAACAGAGGACTGGTGTGTTTGCATCACTCGCAGTTCTGTTTATTTACTTTCCTTGCCCTTTTCGTCCAGGATAACGCGACGGATAACCGTCTGGCTGACGACTCGGAGATCGATGAGTTTGAGACTCTGACGGCCAAGTTCCACTTTGTGGACCTGGCGGGTTCTGAGAGATTAAAGAGAACTGGAGCTACAGGAGACAGAGCGAAAGAGGGCATCTCCATCAACTGTGGGCTGGTGAGGAAGCTCTACGGAGAACTTTAAACAGTAAACACTGCGCTGCTGTCATTGGCCACTTAATTTAGTTTGAGCTGCATTTAATAGGACAGTGATGAAAAGCAAGTAAGAGACCAGCATTTACCAGTGTGTGGAGCAGGAGAGACCCCTGATGGACAGAATAGGCATTACACTGTTGATTTCTTCCACCATAACCTTATTTATGACAAGGTAACTAAGGCTGAATGCTTGTTCTCCTCTTCCGTGTCCTTCCTTAGCTCGCCCTGGGAAATGTCATCAGTGCTCTTGGAGACAGGAGTAAGCGCTCCACTCACGTGCCTTACAGAGACTCCAAACTGACCCGGCTGTTACAGGACTCACTAGGTGGCAACAGGTTTGTGGGGAAGAATCTGCTGTGATATCTCTTCAAATAAATATTAGATATGCATTTAAATGTCCATACTAGCCGTAAGAAATCAACGGGCTTGATCGTTATTCTTGCATCCTCCAGTCAAACTGTGATGATCGCCTGCATCAGCCCGTCAGACAGGGACTTCATGGAAACCTTGAACACACTAAAATACGCCAACCGGGCCCGGAACATCAAGAACAAGGTGATGGTGAACCAGGATAGGGCCAGCCAGCAGATCAGCGCCCTGAGGACAGAGATAGCACGACTGCAGATGGAGCTGATGGAGTACAAGACTGTAAGAGCGTGGCACAGGCGGGAATGCTTTCACAAATACAGTCCATGTAGAGGACATGAGCAGAGCAATATTTGGCCCTTTTGTCGATTGTTTAGGGAAAGCGCATGGTGGGTGAGGACGGCATGGAGGGCATGAACGACCTGGTCCATGAAAACTCCATGTTGCAGACGGAGAATAACAACCTGAGAGTGAGAGTGAAGGCCATGCAGGAGACCATTGATGCCCAGAGAGCCCGACTCACTCAGATCCTCAGTGACCAGGCAAACCAGGCTCTCGCCAAAGCAGGTAGGACATTTTCAAAAAAGCTCATACAACATGTGTCTCACACAGCCTCATGACACAGCTGGTTTTGCTGATACTGTATATGCTGTATCTTATTTTTTATATAGTTCTAATCTTTGTAGAACTGGGATTTTAGTATTAAAAAGTGGTTGGTTGGTTTACAGTGAGACGTCATCATAAGAACCAGTCCGTTTACTATGTATGGCCATATACACAGCAGGGCCTTGGGCTAAATGCTAATGTTAGCATGCTATAACGCTAGCATGTTGGCAGGTTTTTGTCCACCCTTGCAGTTTTACGTGAGCAAGCTAAGATAAGATGTCATCAGTTCTGAAGTGTTTCTTCATAAATCACTCACTGTCTATTCTGAGCTGAGCATCGTGCCTACTGCCATGTTGGTTTTCCACCCTAACCCTGTCCTAGCCTAACTGGATGATCTGATTGACAAACCCAGGATGTACAGTTGTAATATGTGAGTTTCAAAGTAACCAGTAGTCAGAGTAGAGCTGCTACCAGTTGAGGTGGTTCAGGCATCTGATTAGGACGTCTCCTGAGCGCTTGCTAGGTGAGGTGTTTTGGCCATATCCCACAGAGAAGAGACCCAGAAGGATTGGAAGAATCTCAGTGACAACCAGGAAGAGCTTGAGGAGGGGGCGGAGTGAGGGAGGGTGTCTCTGCTTAATCGGACCCAGACGATGATGCTTAGTATGGATAATTAGGCTTATAGACTTCTTTTTTGGAACCCAAATCACTATCCCCTTACTGATATGTCGGTCTTTTATATACAGTTTATGTTTTAAACCAGTATTTCAGATAAAATAACCACTAAAGCATGTTTCTGAAATGATTTTAAGCTATTAGTTTTATAATTAACATAGTTTTATATCATTTAAAGTCCTAACTTCCTTTAATTGTAGGTGAAGGTAACGAAGAAATCGGCAACATGATTCAGAACTACATCAAAGAAATCGAGGAGCTCAGGTACGAAAGGAGACCAGATTTTAGCCTTAGCCAGATCACAGGAACGTGTCTGCAACAACAGTATAACTTCACATTAAAATGTGCTGCAAGTGTTTAGCAACAGTAACGTTTGTGTAATGTAACTCGTTCCTCAGAGCCAAACTTCTGGAGAGCGAGGCCGTGAGCGAGAACCTCAGGAAGAACCTGTCCCGGGCCTCCACTCGTTCCTCGCTGTACGGGGGCCCCGCCCTCCTCGCTCCAGGGAAGGAGGCCAGGGACGTCATCGAGATGGCCAAGAAAGACCTGGAGAAACTCAAGAAGAAGGAGAAAAAGAAGAAAAAGAGGTACGTGTTCAAGTTGGCACACAGTTGTGAAGCTCTAGTCCGTTCCTGGAAGTGCGTAAGAATAACAGCCGCTTTGCCAGGAAGTAGAAATTGGAGAGCTGTTAATGTGCAGCCAGAGTGTCGCCTCTTGGCGTGTTGTAATTATCTGCTGATTCCCTGCATTAGCAGTTTACACCCTGTTGTTTCTTTAATGGAATGTGTGCTGCATTCAGTCGCCACTTCTCCAACACGCTGGAGGCCATTGATCGCTTATCCTTTTGCTGCATCTGTCTTGTATATTTTTATTTCTATACATGCTTGGGATCTGCAAGTTACAAAGAACTGTTTATTTTCTTTAAATCAGGTTTTCTCACATGAAATCTGCCTTTCTTTACGTCTCCATAACCAAAATCCATCATTTGAGCTGCTGTTTTGGGGGTTTTTGTCACTCACCTCTTGCTGATCTCTCTCGCCCTCTCTCTCTCTCTGTCTCTCTCTTATAAACATCCTTTGTTTTCCCCCAAATTCTGTGGCCTGTCTGCTCTCTTTACCTCCGCCGTCCTCACCCTCCCCACCTTCATCCTTCTCACCGAAGACTGAGGCAGTATGAAGAGAATCACCATCATGAGCTTGAGGACGCCAGGTTTGCCGCCTCCCATCAACAAATGGGGTTCAAATACTCAATCTGAAACTGGCAATGGAATTTGTGCCCTTCCCTTGAAGTGATTTTAGCTAATTGTCGACCCAAGTCTTCCTTCTTTTCCAAATTCCCGAAGCGACTAACTTTTTCTGCACCTACAGGCGGTTCACGGTCCTGCAAAGGGAGCAGGGAACTTAACCAGCTCTTTCCTCGCCCTCTTTTTCCCTTTTCACTGCACACTGCAGGGTGTTGATCAGATCACGTTTTGTGATACCAAAACCATTGAAAACATATGAAATTCGGAGCTGGAGTTGATAAATATCACACACTTTGCTGTAGCGTGTGGCATTTGGTCAGCAGATCTTTGCAGTGTGCGGCGGCTCCTAATGTAATGTGGATGGTAGTTACTGATCGTTTAATCTCTTCGTCTCTCCCACTGTGTCCTCCATGTTTGTGAAATCACAATGAAATCACTCATTAATCAAGCCTATAATCATTTGCATGTGTCATTCATCTGTATTTGTTGTGATTTAACTTCCTGTTAGTCCGAATTTGACTCTTGGGACTGTAGCATTTCCTTCTTAGACAGAGAGCTAACACTTTTTCCCTCCTTTAGTGTTGTCAAAGAGGAGCTGCCGGACAACGATCAGGAAAGAGGGAACGAGGAGGCAGAGGTGGTAGGTGGCTGGATTAAATAACTTAAACTGTAAATATAATATGTAAATGTCACATATTACTCAGCGTTTGTTACCATTTTACCAGGAGGGCAGCGACCACGAAGAGGGCGAGGATGCTGATGGAGAAGAAGAGGACTTTGAGATGGCGGGAGATGAGACATCCGAGGAGTCTGACTCTGAAGAACTGGATGAGAAAGGTACAGCTATCCAGATGGAAGGAAGTATCAAAATAAGAGCTCATCTTTGTTTCCCCAGACAAAACTGTGCACAGATTGTAAAGAAACCGCACCCTGAACTTCATGTTTCTTTTTGGGGGTGTGCAGAAAACGTTCAGGCCGACCTGGCCAACATCACCTGTGAGATCGCCATCAAGCAGAAGCTGATCGATGAGTTGGAGAACAGCCAGCGGCGTCTGCACACTCTCAAACAGCAGTATGAACAGAAGCTGATGATGCTGCAGAACAAGATCAGAGACACGCAGCTGGAGAGGGACAAAGTGCTGCACAACATGGGTAAGATGGAGAAATTAGGATCTGCCTGTTCAAAGAGGATTAAAGAGCAAAGGAAATGAAACCTACTCCATCCACAGGTTCAGTGGAGTCCGGTACGGAGGAAAAGGCCAAACGGATCAAAGCTGAGTACGAGAGGAAGCTGACCTCCATGAACAAAGAGCTGCAGAAGCTCCAGTCTGCCCAAAAGGAGCACGCACGCCTGCTGAAGAACCAGTCGCAGTACGAGAAGCAGCTCAAGAAACTCCAGCTGGATGTGACCGAGATGAAGAAAACCAAAGTAAAGCTCCTTCTTTTCATTTTGGGATAAGCAGCACTTTTCACACTTGTCTTGTAGCTGCGCTGCTACACTTGCTGTGTTATGCTTGTCCACCAGGTGGCACTGATGCGCCAGATGAAGGAGCAGCAGGAGAGGAACAGGGCCACAGAGTGCAGGAGGAACAGAGAGATAGCCTCGCTGAAAAAAGACCAGCGCAGAGCTGAGGTAAGAGGCACAGGGACACTCATGTCTTATAAAGTTGCTTTTGGATCATAAATACAAAACTAAAATCAAGCTTGTCTCACAGCACCAGGTGAGGCAGCTCGAGGCCCAGAAGAGACAGCAGGAGCTGATCCTCCGTCGGAAGAATGAAGAGGTAAAACGCAGTTGAGGGAGGCAATGATGACTATGTTACATGTGGCTTTGTTATACCTGTTCTCTGTGTCAGGTGACCGCTCTTAGGCGCCAGGTGAGGCCCGTGTCCGGAAAGGTGAGCAGGAAAGTGAGCCTACCTGAACCTCCTCAGGAACCCTCTCATAGAGCAGTCCCAGGACGGCTGCAGTCCTCTAGTGCAAGCTCTTCAAACGGAGCCAGGTAAACCGCGTTAGCGCATTTACAGCGTGAGTGTGCATGTCAGCAGAGTGAGACGTCTGAAAGAATGCCTTCTTCTTTAGGAGTTCCCCAGTGCGGATGGGAAGTATCTACCTCAACAGATCAGCCAGGGCCAAGTGGCAGTCACTGGAGAGACGCATCAATGACATCATCATGCAGAGGATGACCATCTCTAACATGGAGACAGATATGAACAGACTACTGAAGGTAATGTTTAACGGTGGTCGTGAGCCCACATCAGCTGGTCGATACACTATTACAGTTTTTTTTCAATACTCAGCAAATGCAAAATGGTAAAAATCGCAATAACATGAAGTATTGAGAAGTATTGTGATAATATCCAGTTTGCTGAACTCACGTAGGCCCCACTACTTAAGCTGCTTTAGCCTGCACACAGTTGTTGCCCATCTGCAAGCTGCTTTGCAACCCACTTCCACCCCAGCTGTCATGCTGTTTCTGTTGTCACTGATGAATGCTACAGGAGTTTCACTGCTACTCTCCTACTTTAGAGCCCAATTACTGCAGAGAGAGAGATGTTTGTGTGTAGTGGCACAAACTAAAATGCTTTTAAAATGCTTCTTTGTCCTCCTTTCCTTCTAACCTCTGTTCTCGCCTTTTCTCCAGCAACGTGAGGAGCTGACTAGACGACGTGAGCGAGTGTCTAGGAAAAGAGAAAAAACGGCAGTAGACGGCGCGGACGCCGACCGCTCCCTGGCGTCTCTGAACGAGGAGCTGGAGTCCCTGAGCGCCAACATCGACTACATCAACGACAGCATCGCCGACTGCCAGGCCAACATCATGCAGATGGAGGAGGCTAAGGTGAGAGAACAGCAGCAATCGGCCGCGCGTGATCCCAGTGTTTATTCGAGTCTGTTTGTAATGCTTCATAAAAGAAGGGCAGTATGATGTTCGCACACTCGCACACAGCTCATAATGATTGCAAACACTATCATCGCTGCCTCATTAGCGAGAATGGGCTTGCATGTGGCTGTCACCCTTGGGCAATCAATTTGGGAAATAATTGTAGTTCTGCACCGCTGACAGTCCCAGAGCATTTTGGGCCCCACTTTGACAAACAAGCATCAGGCGCCTATTTGTCAAAACAACAATGACTCAATAAAACAACAACCCACTGGCAGCACAGCCCATTAATGCAGCCAAAGCAGCCTAATGGTGGCAGCTGATCAGCCGTGTATACATGTAACTTTTTGTTTGCACGTATAACGTTTACGCTCTGAGTTTTGTACCTCACATTCATGCCATCAGCCACTCACGATGCTCTTTAAGCTGCTGCACAAATTGTTGAGTTTAAAGTGTGCAATTTAGGAATTAGAGAGCCGCGGATCCTGAAAACCTCTGATTTGCTGCCGCTTGGGTTAAACTGTGCAATTATTTATCAATAGTAAGCCTGGGGTCACTAATGAGATAGCACTGAGAGCGGTGGTATGTAATGCTGTGTTGGCTGAAATGTGCGTTGCTGGAAATCTCTGCAGGCTTAGGATTGGGTTGCTAACTGATGGTTAGTGTCAGACTAGTGATTCATTAAATTGCATCCCAGCCGTGGGTGAAAGTTTTATAGCAGCTAACAATGTTTGCTCTCATAATCCAGGCAGTTTGAGATGTTTTTCTGTTTTAATTGTCCTGTTAAAAAAGAAGTACAACTCTAATCAAATGCACTTCAATGCACCTCTATAAAAGCAGATGTTTTGGCATTTTGGAGGTCTGGGAATGTCCGCTGTGTTTTAACACAGTGCCCCCCCAATATTGCCAGGAGTAGACGTTCCAGAAATCCTCAACAAAGACCTACACCAGAGAGTTGCTGCAGATTTTGCATCTGAACAAACTGCAAGACTTCCGGAACAGTGTCCTTTAGACGCAGACGAGACCAAAGTGGAGATATTTCGCTGTAAAGCACAGCTTCACATTTGGAGAAAACCAGACCAAGCACTTTTGGTGGCAGAGTAATGATTTGGGCTTGATTTGCAGCTCAGGACCCGGGCACCTTGTGGCCATTGAGTCGACCATGAACTCCTCTGTATACCAAAGTGCTCTAGAGTCAGAAGTGAGGCCAACTGGGTCATAGAACGGGATGATGATCCCAAGCACATCAGGAAATCTCTCACAGAATTGCTATTTATAAAACTTGTTTGTGTTAGCAGTGCTGATAGCTGGTGTTAGCTATGGAAGAAGGTTGCTGTCCTCATTTTAAATCAAATCACACTGTGTGGAAATAAGTTGTCAAGTTCCTCGCAATAATGTTTTATGAAATGTGTCATCACTGTGGGCTGCAGGAGGAAGGAGACACCGTGGATGCTGCTGCTGTCATCAGTTCCTGTAACCTATCTGAGTCCCGCTTCCTACTTGACCATTTCATGACTATGGCCATTAATAAGGTACCAACAGATGACTCACACCAGACATGTCAAATAAATATTACAAAATATCACAATGTTTATTTTTTATGATGCCAACCTTTCTTTAAGTAGAAGTGCTTTATGAATTTAATTGCATAGCGATTATTTGCAGTCGTCGTGGTAACTCGCTTGCAGCTTGCCTGTTTATCCCGAGCCCGTTTTCTTCGTAACCATGGCTCCTTTATGAGATTGAATCTAATGAGACCTTTAATGGAACAACACGATTGAATTAAGTCTCCATTAGATTAGATAAGATTAGATTTGGCGAAACCTAATTGGTCCAGTGAGGAAATGCAGTCAGCCCAGCGGCAAAAGGAGGAAGACTGAGAGCACAAACAAAGAAGCGGAAGTAATTACTACTTCACACTAAACTGAAAGAGGCCGAGCCTTTATTATGTTTGTTTCCTGCGCTGAACAGATGCGGAGGTCGACCTCCGTTATACGAGTACAAACAATTAAAAAGAGCTCTGTGATAATCTCTCTGCTGTGCCGGGACTCAGGGTCTGCAGGCGGCTCAAAAGGACTCCCAGCTGAAGGTGATGGAGGGCAGGCTGAAGCAGACGGAGATCAATAGCGCCACGCAGAACCAGTTGCTCTTCCACATGCTCAAGGAGAAAGCTGAGATCAACCCGGAGCTGGACGCCTTGCTGGGCAGCGCTTTGCAAGGTAGCGGGCGCCGACAGATCGACTCGGGTCCGAGCCCGTCGGGCGCAATCACCTTTTTCAGTCATCTTTTTAACCGTGTGCGGCTACTTTTTTACTTTACAGGCTTCCTCAGCTTGTCCAAAAGAAATGTGAAGAATTTGTCACTATGAAGCATCAAATTGTCACTGAAGCCAGTAAAGTAACGAGTAGCCTTTTTCCTCATCTTTGGGTTTTGATTTTTGATTTCTGTTTGTTTCTTTCTGTGGTGTTGCTGTGAGCTCAGAGTTAGGTTACCTGTCTCCAGGTGAGTGACAAAAATACACAGCAGTACGTTAGTGCGTGAGAGAGCAAAGCACGTGCACACTACACGATTTCCATTAAATGTTGCTCCCAAACTGTGAACTGTTTTCAGTCTGATTTTTTTGTGCAA
The DNA here is from genome assembly GCF_900408965.1 of Simochromis diagramma. NCBI lineage: Eukaryota > Metazoa > Chordata > Actinopteri > Cichliformes > Cichlidae > Simochromis > Simochromis diagramma. The sequence continues at coordinate 3,123,287 of NW_024386908.1, forward strand.
TTAGTTTCCAAATTAGAAAGAAAAAAATCTACATTTGAAAAAAATGATGGAATCTTGCCGTGTGCATCACGTGCATCGCAGTCCTGATAAAAACTAACCCGGCTGTCGTAACTGTGCCAGTAATATGCATGACGTGTCACCCCACCTGCTAGCCAGTCCCACTTCATGAGGATGAGCTGCGATTATGTGGAAGCAGCAGTTTGCGTGTCAGCCTTTCTGTGTTTGTCTTCTCTTGCGTTTTCCTCCATTTCCTTCTCTCCCAGATCACCCTTTATCTAAAACTACACTAAACGACCCCCCGACCTCGTTTATGAACCGCTGCAGCAACATTCTGAACAGTCCCTGACATCTAAAATGTGCCATCAAGGAAGTCACACATGCTTTCCACACTCACAAAGACACATTTTTCTTTGTTTTTCCCTTTTTCAAATGTGTCTTTATTTGTGTCTGTCATTATTGCAGAGAATGGAGATGACAGCAGTAGTGATGAATCCACCCCCAGTCCAGCCACAGAGGGCAGGTAAATATATACACCTGCACAGGTTATCAATTCAAAAGCACTTTATAGGTTCACAGTTAGAAGAAGAAAAAAGTAATTCATGATTTCATGCATCATGATCGCAGAAGTCCCCTTTTGATGAGCATTTTCGCCCCTTGCCGTCTTTGCGATTTTAAACGAGTGATGCCTGGATCTGTGAAATCCCACGTTCATTGCATGCTAACGACTTTGTGTCACTAACTACTTTGTTGCTTGTACAGAAGCCGGATATAGACAAAGCAAATACTAGTTATTGACGAGGCCTGTTTTTGTTTGTACCATTGTAGCTCACGTAGTTGAGCAGGCAACTTTTTCCTGCATGTTATTGTGTGCTGCCGTTAGCCTCTGTTAGCTGCCGTTAGCCTCTGTTAGCTGCCGTTAGCCTCTGTTAGCTGCCGTTAGCCTCTGTTAGCTGCTGTTAGCTGCCGTTAGCCGTTGTTAGCTGCTGTTAGCTGGCATTTGTGAAACCTTCGTTGAAGTGGCTCTAACATTATCAGACTCAGATACAGATGGCGAACAAGCTGTAATATGAGCCAACTGTCACATGTGTGAAAGCAATCAAACTGTTTATCAGAGACAAAGTGTGATTTTTAGAACCCTTGAAAGCCTAAAATTAGCTCTCATAATGTTGAGGGGTGCGCTGGATGTCTAATCTGCTGAGCGTGTTTATGCACACGCGTGTGCATTAGAGTCCTGGCTTCAGTTCTGGAGATAAATTTGAAGTGAGGAGGAAGAGGATCACTTTCTATCCAGACGCCAGTTGTGTTTTCTCTTTCCTTTTTTTCCCCACTTCTTTGGTGAAGAAGAGCGTTCTCAGACAAAACATAGGGATGATGCTGCATATCTCGAGTCTGAAAGTGCAGGTGCAAATTAAATGCTAATATCATAAAATTGGTAAACATTGTACTGCCTAACACTGCTAGCCTAACATGTACTGGGAATAACTGGTTGAAAATTCTGTGTTTCAGCACACTGGCATCAGATTTAATGAAGATGTGTGGTGAATCCAGACCAAGAAGCAAGGTACTGTACTCTGCCGGGCAATGTGCCGCATACTGTTTAAGCCCATGTGTTTTACGTTTAACAGTTAAAAAATGTTTTTAAATTTAAAACTGAATTTACTTTATAATATTTGATCCATATTTTTCCAATTCCCCTCCTTTTTACTTCATCCAAAGTTAAGCAGAAGTTCCACAATACTTTGTTGAATTTAGGATAATTACTAGCTGCTTAGTGAGTTGTGAGTCCGGTGATCCATGTTCCAAACTATTCTGGTCCCCCAGGCTCGAAGGCGAACCACCACACAGATGGAATTGCTTTATGCCAGCAGTGGAGATTTGTCCTGTGAATCCCCCACTGGAGACTTTTCAGCCCCTCTGCTGCCCCTCGCTGAGCGCCTGGAAGGACCGGCAGACATGCAGGGTCAAGCGGTTGGTCAAACCGCTGACCGTGAGCAAACTGTTTCCCCATCTGCGCTGTCTGCCAGGCCAGCTGCCATGTAAGTGGTAAAAGCAACATTTCTCTGCAGGGCACAAAAATATCAAAGTTCTCTTCTGAAATGCCAGATATTTCCAGTGCTCATCATTCAGCATTCTGAAATATTGAAGACTGTTTGTGTGATATCTTGCTGCTAAAATGTTACGTGTTATTACTCCAGAAGAACAAAACCCCTTGTGAAATCTTTACCGTCTGTAGTTCCAGATCCAGATCACCTACAGGAGCTGAGAGGAAACAACTGGAGCGCTCGCCGCTCAGCCGCAGGAAGATGCACGAGAAAGGAGGCGTGGCGTCGCAGATCCCAGGACCTGTACATGCAGCTCCAGTTAGCACAGCGGAAACTAAAACCAAAGCCAGTGACTACAAATCCCTGTAAGTGTGAACTTCCTTTAATCACAAGAACAGGTTTGTTTGTAGTTTTAGCCATGTGTCAGTCAGGCCGCAGCTGGATAATTACAACAGAGCCATTCATGAACCCCTGATGAGCCATAATTTAATTTAGGTGATTACAAAAATGACATGAACCCAGCAGCCTGAACTTCACTGCTTTACTGAGCAAATTGTTGCAAAAGGCAAATGTTAGGATGCTAATACGCCCTTTAAGTTTAACTCTATTTATTTAAGTTTTAAATAACCATTATTATTTTGTTTCAGGCTGGAGGACTCGCCTGCGTTTGAAGGCCACAGGTAATTCATGCCTCTTTAATATGTTTAATTAAATTTCAAATGTAAGCTAAAATCAGAGGGAATAGTTAACTCTGTACTTCCTTTCCCTTTCATTCTGTCACTGCTTTAACCACTTTAAACTGTCAGCTACAGTATGCCACTACAAGGCTTTGCTGGTGCAGAAAGTTGATTAGTGAAAGTCTAAAATGTTGTGTCATGTTTGTAGGGGTGTCATCAACCCTGTAACAAGCCCCAAGAACAGTCGGGGGGGTAAACTTCAGTGTGTTTATGTAGCTGAGGGCCACACCAAGCCTGTTCTCTGTGTAGACGCCACTGATGACCTGCTGTTTACAGGGTCTAAAGGTAAAAACTGCACCAGCTTTCAAACAGCCACCACGAGAAGACTGTTTTCTATGATTTCTTTCCTTTTTGTTTCTTAATCTGACCTGTGCTCGTGCGTCTTCTTAGACCGGACATGTAAGGTCTGGAACTTGGTGACAGGTCAGGAGATCATGTCTTTGGCTGATCATCCCAGCAGTGTCGTCTCAGTCAGGTACCAGAATACTAGAATCACTAGTAACGTTGGTTTTTGTATTTAACCTTTGGATAGATTACTTACTTGTTGCTGTTATTATAGGTACACTTCCAGCCTTGTCTTCACTGTTTCCACTGCTTACATCAAAGTTTGGGACATACGAGACTCTGCCAAGTGTATCCGCACACTCACGTAAGTTCACGCGCCCCTCCGTCCAGCATCTGTCATTACGTTTTATCACCATCTTATTGCTTTGCATTTTTGTTATACGTGTAAGGTCATCGGGACAGGTGGGCTCAGGAGACACCTGTTCTTCTGCTCGGAGTTTATCCATCCCACCTGGAGAGAGTCAGATCAATCAGATTACTCTCAACCACACTGGCTCTTTCCTGTATGCTGCTGCTGGCAATGCTGTCCGCATGTGGGACCTCCGCAAGTGAGTTACAGTAACATCGATAGGAGTTTTAGCTATAAGCAGTTTCATAGGAGGTATTTATTTTGGTAATGATTTCTTAATTTGACTCCTTTCTTTAGATTTGCATCTACGGGGAAGCTGACCGGCCATCTGGGGCCTGTTATGTGTCTGACAGTCGAAAAGTTGGGCAGCGGGCAGGACCTGGTGCTCACCGGCTCCAAAGACCATCATATTAAAGTAGGAAGCTACACAAAAATGTAGCCATATATGTGTTGTAGCAGCGTCATATATATATATATATATATCTATATATCTATATATCTGTTAGATTAACACTTTTTTCCTGCAGTACTACCAACTGTCCGGAATTGCCCGTTACAATGGGGTAATATTTTGCTTGCCAGGGTAGTGAGGGTTGCATAACCAACAGCATAACTAAGGGAGGATTGAGGATCACCTGATCCAGCCCTAACTATACTTCCAGGGAGCAATGAACAGAGTCGTCAAACTTTATGATAACCACCATATATATAAAGAACAAATGTGCTTGTTTTTCAGATGTTTGAGGTGACAGAGGGCGCTCAGGGTAGCATCACCTCCTGCCATACGTTTGACCCCGTCCATCAGGACAGTGTGGAGTCTCTCACTGTGCATGGAGACTTTTTCTACAGCAGCTCCAGAGACTATTATATTAAAAAGTGGGACTTGGCCAGTAAGAAACTGTTACAGGTATTGTGCATCAAAGATTTTTCCCAAGATTAAAAAGGTTATATCAGTGACTTAAACTTGTAAATCTGATAAACTCTACACTAACTGTTGGCTGTTATTGCATCTACTAGTCGGTCAATGCCAAGGCAGACTGGGTTAGTGCTCTGGGCGTGGTGCCAGGCTCCCCGGTTCTGCTCAGTGGATGCAGAGGAGGGCTGCTGCGCCTTTGGCACACTGACTCGCTTGCACCCCTCGGTGAGGTCCAAGGACACGACAGTCCGATCAACGGCCTGGCTACTAACAGCAGCCAACTGTTCACTGCCTCTGAGTAAGTCTCCTAACATAGTTGAACACTAGTCAGTAGTGTTGAACTACGATCCTGCCATGTTAAAATTACAAATTTTGATTATTATCATAAACTTTACCTTCGTGTTTTCGACAGTGACCGAACTGTGAAGATTTGGGAAGCCAAAGCATCTCTGGAGGATGGATTTTAATGACTGCTGGATTTAATGACACAGGATTGTTCACTGGCCATCAGTCAGTCAACATGAATTATTTGCAAAGTTTCTATAACATCTTCGACTTGAGAAATTACTGACTGGGAAACCCAGAGAGGGTCCCAAATAAATAGGTATGGCAGGATAGGCCCACAATAACCTTAAAACATCCCTGATGCTTCACTTGGAATAGTTTCAGGGAAATCATTCTTTCCAGCTGAGTAGCATTACTGACATTTTAGGTCAAAACATCATCCGTGAACCTCTCAAGCTCCTATAATCATAGAACTGCTGCAGTGGCCAGCTCATTTCATAGCTGTGACTGTAATAGAGTGAAAAGAAAAGTATGGATTTATTGATCCAGGAGTTTGTGGTGTATTCAACATTCCCTGTCAGTTCAACGCAAGACAACATGGATACTGTCTATGCATATTATTCATTTTTGCCAGAGCTACTAAGAAAAAGGAAAACAGATTAAATTATTTGCTTCATTGCACCAATTTTTCTTCATCATAACCAAGACTGCTGAAAACGTCTGTGTCCCAAGACAAGACACGGAAATATTTAAACTCCAGCAATAACTGTCTTTTTGTTCACGTGATGGGTGGTTTATTGTGTCTTTCTGGCATTGTTGTGCTGGTCTCTTTATGTATGCATGTGTTCTCAGTTACCAAGGACCAACTGAAGCTGCATATGGTCTTAATATTGAGCTGTTACTGCCAAACCCATCAGATTAAAGTAGAGGCCTCAAAATAAGGCATAAACCATGCTCCTTTAACACGGTTCTTATACAGTTTAAATTTACCCAGGCTTAGTCAGGATTAAGCTTTTAAAAAAATAAATAAAATAAAGTGACAATGTTGTATCTCTAACAAACTGCAGGCATCATAGCTGAATAGCACTATTCCTACATTACATATTGCCTTAAAAAGCAGAGAGTACTATCTGCTGAAACATTACCTTTGAAAAAGGCTACTTTGTCATTAGACATAACAGCAAAAGACATTTTAAAACCCATAATAATTCAAAGTGTAATGTAATATTTTTAAATAACTATATAAATCTATAATTGTATAAATCTGAACAACGTAAAATAAAGTTAACTTTCCTAGCTTAAAAGGCTAGTACCTGCTAGGCTAGTTAGCTTTTAGCTAGTTTAGCTGATACTTTTCACCGTGACCAGAAAACATATCCTGCCCTGTCTTTCTGTAAGACAGCTGAATTATGAAACTACTTGAACATTCAATTATATTTGAAATTTAAAAAACAGACAGAAAAATATGCTAGCTAGCTAGCAGCAAATCTATTATTTATCGCATTTGCCCGCACATTGATTCTGCGTGTGGCAAAACACTTAATAAATGTTAGATTGTGATCATTTTTGAATGTGTATGGTAGCACATTGCAACAGGTTTTTAAAAAATAACTCCTCTGAGCAGGATAACCATTTAAGAACAGGTAATAATGAAGATTTGTTCACATTTTTCTGATTATAGTCGGCCATCAGCTCGGTTTCTCAATCCTCTGGTTGATGCTTTTTTATAAAGCATCTCTTGGTCTTTTACTTTGTACTTCCCGTTATTTTTACATGTTATGTAATCCACTGAGCGTAATTCTCTCCCCGTCTTCGATAGTTGTACGACACTTGCACAGCTGAAGCACTGCTCTGGCAGCAAGTGCTTTTATGAAACATTCTGATTTACAGTCAGTGATTGTAAACCATTCATCTTGATAGACTCAAGCACCTTGTAATTCCCAAGTCATGTAATACGGTATGAGTTAGTCTTGTGAAAGCATTTCTTCTTCAAGTGTGTATATGTGCATGTTTTTCCAACCAAATTGTGTGGCAGTTTCTTGTATATTACTGTTTATCTCTGCTGTTTTAGTACTTGTAAACTGCACATGTGCTGCAGTTAAGCATTTGAAAAGAACATTCAGTCTGTTAAATGTGTAAAAATGCTACGACTATTTATTTATTTTTTCTCTGATTTTTCTGTTGTGTCTTATCCACTGAAAGTTTTTGAACTCTTTCCATCTGATACCGCTGTTATCTTGCTTTGTAGACGACTGACTCCATATACAGAGGTATTATCAGTGCCTGTAATTAATCCTGAACTGTATGCAGTGACTGAGAAATCACTACCTGATAAATGTTGGCTATCCCTCATTAAAAAGGTTAGGTCAACATTTGCTCCTGAACTACTCTATCACAAGTATCTGTTAAATAAATTTGCTGCTCTTACTGGGATACATGAGGTAGAAGTTGTTAGCAAAGGTAAAGTCAGTGGGACTCAGGTAATTGCACTGAAAAATCTTTTTATTTTGTGAGTTGAATTGACTTTCCTTCTGTCTCACAAGAAAGAGCTTAAATCGAGTACAGAAATCGGTTTTCAGTCCCATTGACTAAATAATCCCCTAGAAACCAGATGAGCTGTAAGTGTTATCCCTCTAATTGTAATATTATATTTTGAAATGTGACTGTAAATTTCTTCTTGTGTAAATACGCCGTTTCATTCCTGCTGATTGTCTTGTGAACAATTTTTAAGTGATTAAGATCGGTTGCAGCGTGGAAATAAATTTTAATATTTAAAAAAGTTTTGTTTGTTTTGTTTTTTTTAAGCTTCATGTCTGTCTTGTTTTTTTTTTCTTTAACTCATGTATTAATATGTTGTGACCACATGGTGGTAGTACTGTATAATGACACCTGAGTGATTGAGTAGGTAAACACAGAGACTGTGCTTCATTTGATGTGCATACAAATGAGGCTTTCTTTCTGTATTATTTTAATCATTTCTGTCATGACTAATTACAATTTCAGGCAATACCCACATCCAAACTCCACAAAAAGAAAACCGCAAATAAATAAATGCACCATTGGATGATGGAATAATTTGGCCTATGGCTCTATGAATAATTATGACTTTTAAATATGTGTAGAATCTTAAACACTGTGTGTCCTCAACATGCGATATATACGTTGTGCAGTATCTTCCTCTCTGTACCCATTGAGTCATTATTTGTCTGCCAGCTTATTTCAATTGCCTTTTAATTATAACTCCAGGCAGCAGCACTGCCTGAAGTGTACTGCTAAATACAAAGCGGGAGGCAAAAAAGATTAAAAAATAATAATGTAAAGAGTGATAGAAGGATCGATCTCCAAAAGTTGATTCTGTTCATCTGGACGTAGCTTTTTTTGTGGGAGAAACGTTTCGTCACTCATCCAAGTGATTTCTTCAGTCTCAGCTGACTGCAGGTTTCCCCAATCTTATAAACAGAAGAAGGATCGATATTCAATGTTCAGAGGTAGTGAGAGCAGCAGAGTGTTAACTGGCCTCATGGCAGAGGAACAGTGTCTGACACTTTCTTATATGTACTGTGTTGAACTTTAGTATAAAGTGGAACAGAATTAATACGCCTCATAAGTGCAATCAGATGACATAACACCCACACAATGTCACTTTCAACCTCATTAACTCAGCATAACTTATTTCCTTTCTCTGCTTTTATTTTGACAGGGAGTTGATTATGTTTCATTTGAGAGCACATTTGGGGTTGAGGTGGCATGGAAAACAGGTCAGCGCTTTTAATGGGGAATTCACACGGAAAGGATTCACGCATCACGCGGCGCTTTATGACTGAGTGTTTGTTTGTAGAAAAATATCACACTTTAAAGGAAGTAAAACATAACCGGACTGCAATGTCTGCAACGTCCTAGAATGATAACGTGTGTGTCAGCTACCACAGACAAGACAGTATTACTGCTGCTGTTTCAAAAGACTAGTTTTTGAAAAACAACATGACAGTTTTTATACCTGACACCGGCTCTCTGTCCTACCAGCTCCTCTGGAATTTATGGAATTTAATAAGAGCTGAGTTACTGTCGCATAAAGTACAACCCTGATGATCAGGTTTCACCAGAAATCAATTACAATCTGTCGGGCTGAAGGTGTGGACTGGGAATTCCACTTTCAGTTTAATTGCGACGTAATGTATGATGAGTTCAGATAACATATCCTCCTCTAATCTGCTCAGTGAACGCACTGATTGGTGATGTGTGGACCTTAAGCAGGTGCTCTTGTTTCACAGTTAATTCTGTCTGAATAATGGGATTTCTGCAGCTGCATGTGCTCTGTATTTATCCAGGGATTACAATCAATACCGGTTCATTTTTGTCTGTGAAATGGTCCTGGGCGAGGGGGGAGATTTCGCTTTTTCTCTTCGTGGCTTGCCCTCTTCAACACTGGTCAAGAAATTAAATTAAAACAAGCAGTGGAATACCAGAGGGAGACCAGAGGCAGTTCTCTGTTTTTATCTTTGGATGATTTCCTGAAATAAACGTGGGCGTGATTGGTAAGAAGAATGTAGATTAGTATGCGGCGTGGGAAAAAAAACGAACACCTAAAGCACCTAATGTGCTTTTCATTTCTTTTAAAGCCATATGAAAACAAATCTAAAGACTGAATCAGCAGGACAAGATGAGGGGCGAGGAAACCCACCACTTGGTAGTTAAAGACGTTTTTCTCAGCAGCAATGAGGATCTGGAGGACACGGTCAATAACCACCATCAGTTCCATTTTCCACAGAGTGAATCCTCCACCGGTGCCCCTGTTTTATGACCAGAACTGATGAGCCACTGCTGCCTCCTCTCCTAATGCGAGCACAGAAATCACCCTATCTCAGTGGATCTCAGTTATGATGCAAAATAGACCGGAAAGAACAACATTTTTAATACGTCTATAAAGTGTTTTAGCATGAAATTAGAGAGCGGTGGCTTAAAAGCTTTGACACCGTGAGCCACTTGGAGAATGGAGAGGTTGGAAACTAGGCGAGTGATCGTGAATAAAAAGAGGGCAACAGTGAGAATTGAGAATGTAAAGTGCTTGTTGACAGAATGGACTTAGACTCTGAATTGAATCATCTACTGTAGATCTCTTTGTATGAGTGCAGATCACTATGAATTATGTAAATGTCAGTGACTATTAAACCCAGAGAATTCTCCAGTCGAACCCTGTACAGCGAAGAGTCAATTAGCACATCATAACCACATAGGATGTTTCACAGGGGCAACATTCCTGAGCTGAAAGAGAAACATAGATGAGCATTATCTCCTATTTACTGTAAAACGTACTCTAATACTTGAGAGCCAAGTTGCTAAGGGGTCATCACTGAAGCTAATACATACATTATGTCAAAAATTGCAGGTGACAGACGAGGTTGACGAGTGAGGGTTTGATCTCACAGTGAAACTGGGGACAGCACATGCTAGCATGACACTAATTAGGTGACAAAATGTGGGGAAAGTAAAAGAAAACTCGAGAATGTGTATAAAAAATACCTTTAAGTTGCTGGGGGTAATTTTATCGCTTAAAAAATGATATTGGTACATCACTACCAAACACTCATTGGTTAGCGACTTGTGATTGACGAGGCTTTATACATCAAAGTACGCCATGAACACCAAGGTTAGTATTGCTAACTTCCCCATTCGGGTGAAGAGGCTTTTAACTCACAGGTTTAAGTGTTACTAAACACTAGACTTATAACACTGGAGTTATAGGACCGTCACACTGACTGGCAGGTGTATACAATACAAGTGAGTGTAGCTGGCAGTTTGTAACCTAGTCAGCTAAGCTTTATCTTTGCTAATTCAAGTCATGGAACGGGAAAGCTAAACCATACTTAGCTGTACTAAGAGCGTGTCTTACGTCATGTTTGTGAAATTCTAGTAATTCATTTTAGTTTCTTTTTACTACTACTGCTTTTATATTATTTTGTGCTAATTAGTAAGCATGGGTGTCCATGTGACGGGCTCATGCAGATTGTAGATGCAGCTTGCTAGCTTGCTAGTTTTACCTGATAACCATTGTGCTTCACAGTTTCATCCAAATGTGAACGCTTCTGACTCCACTTTTTGAAAAAAAAGAAAAAGAAAAAAGAAGAGAGTAAATAAACATGGGCAAAAAAGTGACTTTCACGCAATCTCTGTGAAGGTTCTCAGTCATCCAGGTCATTGTAGTCTAAGGAGCTTAGAAAGAAAAGCATTTGAATTTCTTTAAGTTGCTTGAAGACGTTTCACCTCTCATCCGAGAAACTTCTTCAGTTCTAAGGTCAAATGGTGCAGAGTCCCAGATTTTAGCACTGTGGGAGTGTTCCCCAAGAGGGACATAATTTTGGACAAAGAGAAAAGATGGTTTGAAAGATGAGTGAAAGAAGCCATCTATGTCGACTGTGAACGACCATCTTTGAACAGAGGCGGTGGTTTACGACACCAACTGTCTGCCATCTATAATCCAGTTTTGAGATCCTTCCCAGACAACTTAATGCCCACTCACATCCTGGGCCTTTTGACCTCAGGAAATCACATTATAGGGTGGGGCCAGGTTTCACAGCGGGTTCACCCGAAACCCTGGCTGATTGTGACCTACACCTGTTTTCACACCTTGGCTCGTGTGATTAGGTAGTGGATCAATAGGGGGTCCATATCCCTCTTGGGGAAACACTCCCATAGGGCTTAAATCTGGGACTCTCCACCTTTTGACCCTAGAACTGAAGAAGCTTCTCGGGTGAGAGGTGAAACGTCTTCAAGCAACTTAAAGAAGTCCAGAAGCTTTTCTTCCAAATTTTCTATTTCTTAAAGTTATAAAGATTTAAAACACTATTAAAACACTTTAAAACACTATTAAACGCTATTAAAACACTAGCTATTGGGTAGATTTTTGTAGAAATGGAAACGTGGGCTAGTGTAAAAAAGAAATATCTTTTCTTCTGTTAATTTAAATGATTTCTACTCAAGGGGGAAAGAAAAATACTGAAACACTAATGCTTCTATGAACACCAGTATGTACACAGTATGTAGGTGGGTGCTTTAATAGAGATGCATTGGTTAGCGTCTTCTTCCTGTGCCTGCGTGGGTTTTCTCAGGATGCTGCAGCTTTCTCCCACAGTCCATGTTGGGTTAATTGGTGATTATAAATTGGCTGCAGGTGTGAGTGGTTGCGTGTGTGCGTCTGTTAGTTTGTGATGGATGGTGAGCACATTGACCCGTCCAGTATGTACCCTTCCTCTTGCACACTGTCAGTGGAGCTAGGCTTCAGTAACCCCGTGACCCTCGATGAGACGAGCACGTGGAATGGATAGCCGGTAACACAGTTGTGTGTAATAATTACTATATGTGGGGGATTTATTGGTTACAATTGGCTTCATGTTTTATGCATGCGCAGGGACTCAGCTGCTCAATTATGATTAATGGATATCATCATTCTGACAGCATGGACCGAAAAGTTTTTTGTGTACCCGTGCATGTGTGCGTGCTTTTGTCTAACTGAGACAGTGTTGCTTCCTGTGGTGCTCATTCTTGTGGTGATGATGTGATGTTTGTGCCTACATTGAGCTTCTGTCTTTCTTTCTGTGCCACCTGCAAATACTGTATGTTTGTGCCTGTGTATTAATTTTTGCCCTTGCACTTTTGTATGCGTGTCCGTGTGTGTGTGTGCGCGCGCGTGTGTGCGCGCGTGTGTGCGAACCCATCCACCGCACTGCCCACACGGACACAGGGCAGGGGTATGATGTTTGCCCAAAGGTGCTGTAATAGTTTTCACCATCATGCTGCACATTCAACTCAGGGCGTGTGTGTGTGTGTGTGTGTGTGTGTGTGTGTGTGTGTGTGTGTGTGTGTGTGTGTGTAAGACAGCTATATTTAGAGAAGTAGCCAGTAAACACACTGACTAATACCAAGATGCGTCATTTTAAAATCTTCTGACTCCATCATCCCAACACGATGCTTTCACAAACACACTCGTGTGATATATACCACAAGTAGACACTTTTTTTTTTTTAAACATGCATTGCACTCGGCCTTGTGACATTCCTTACCTTATCTTGTGTCCTTGCTGCCTTGTTTACTAGCACAAACGTGTTTCCTGATAAGCTCTTACAAACTCACACACATATACACGCCTCCAGAGAAACATTCAAAGTACTGTAGAGCTACTTTTGGAATCGCACACTCATCACACAGTGTCCTCATATTGCGACTCTCCTCCTTATCCCTTCACATTCATCACGCTGTCATTCTATTCTCTGCTAGCGGAGGGTCTCCCTTTCAGTTAATTAAATCCGATGCTTATCCTCCTAGCGTGGAGAAAGGGGGAGAGAGAGTGAGACGGTTATTAATGTTTCTTCACAAACACTAATAATAATAACACTAACAATCTCCTCACAGGCTACAGAGACTAGAAGAGTGTGTGTCTAGACACACGGACAGACATGAAGGCTGGATTATCCACAGGGAACAAAACAGCCAACGAATCTGTGGGGACTCAAACCACCAGGGACAAAAAAGGGGGGGATTGGAGTTTTGGTCCTATCCAGTGATTTGCTATTGCACTTACAGCAAATACTGTAGTTCACTGACTTCAAGCTTGAAGTTGCAGATGCCCTTTAGTCTGTATCTCAGCTAAAAAATAATAATGCAGGCTTGATGCTTGTTTTTCCTGGCATAATAAAACTTTTGTTTGATATAATGCTGAAAGAAATCCCATAGCAAATCATAATTAGTATTATTGTCATCTTTGAGCCCATTTCACACAACCATGATAATATAAGAGCATAAAAATGGATCAGGTCAAAAAACAACAATCTTTAAATTTGTCTGAATATTCAGAAATTGGATTTAGAATGTAAAAAAAATATGACGAGAAATAAAAACTAAATAATAAAATGAAAATAATTATCTGGTTTAATTGGATATTAAACATTTGGCACATTTATTCATTGGCATTAGGTATGCTTTTGTATGTTTTTATAACCAAGCTTGTGTCAATATATTGCTATACTGACTTCATTTATGGACTCCGTCATGATAATTTAGTCATTTTACAATAGGTTGCTCATTTTTGTGACAGACAAATCCAAGGTTTGGCTGCAGACTGATATCTGGCTATTACAAACAATTTATTTTGAAGCCTGTCAGAGAGCTTGGCACATACTCGTAGAACCAGAGTTAGGTCAAACAACTATTACATTTCTGGGAGAACATTTTTGCATAAACCTTTCTCCATAGTCATTGTCTCCACATATCTATATTTTAAGAGCACCACCACCTACTGAAATGATTTTGTGTGTTCTGTCTATAATAAAATTTAACTTAAGCAGCAGCCATTACAGGTTGTTGTTGTTTTTATTAATTGAGGACTACATGATGCAAAAGCCACATGATGTACTTAAAATGGCAGTCTTGCCTAGACGAGGAAATGATAAGAGAGAGAAAATAGCAGTGACCAGCTGACAGCCATAAAGGAAAGCAATAAAATAAGAAGATATCAGTTTAATTGCTACCAATGAATGGTATGAAAAAAAATGAAGCTTGTGTTTAATAAATACAAACAAATTTTCCATCATGTTGCAATCAAGCTGTGCAGGCCAGTCAAGTTCTTCCACACCAACCCCGCTCATCCATGTCTTTATGGACCTTGCTTTGTGCACTGGTGTTCAGTCCTGGTGGAACAGAAAGGGGGCGTCCTCAAACTATTCGAACAAAGTTGGGAGCATGAAATTGTCCAAAATGTCTTGGTATGCTGAAGCATTAAGAGTTCCTTTCACTGGAACTAAGATGTCGATCCCAGCTCCTGAAAAACAACCCCAGACTTTGCGATTTGTCACTGTAGAGAACACATCCCCACTGCTCTAGACTCCAGTTGTGGCATGATTTGCACCTCTGCATCGGACGCTTTGCATTGCACTTGGTGATGTAAGGCTTGGATGCAGTTTCTTGGCCATGGGATCCCATTCCATGAATATCTCTGGGGACTACTGATAAGCTAATCTGAAGGCCACATGAAGTTTGGAGGTCTCTGCGGAAAGTTGGTGACCTACGTATACTATTAGGGATTTTATGTGGCCTCCCACTTTGTCACTGAGCTTCTCTCGCTCCCCATTGCTTCCACTTTGTTATAATACTAATAGTTAAATGCAAGGACATTTATTGACTGGACTTGTTGTACAGTCCATGCTGTGCAAAGCTGGAATTCACTGAACTTCTGATTGTGACCCATTCTTTCACAAATGTTTGTAGAAGCAGTCTTGATTTTATATATCTGCAGCCATGAAAGTGATTGAAATGTCTGAACTCAGTGATTTAGATGGTTGAATCAGTTCTTTTGGCATTATAGTGTATATAAAAGCAAGGTTGCCCAGTGCTTATGTCATTATAGATTCAATTGGTGCCCGGAGTTCGGGATCTTCTACAATCATCTAGTTGCAATCAGCAACTCTGCCAGTATTTGTGCCAGAATTTCTGAATGTGTATTTCTTTGAGATTGTAGCTGAATTCTGAATATAAGTGCTTAATATGGATTTCTGTTTAATTTGAATTTCGTGACCCTGATATGGATAAGCAGCAGAGGATGGATCGATTGTGAATTTCTGTTTGTGTAGATGGTAACAGATTTGCAACAGCCAACAACAGATTTGTTATTTCTGACAATTTATCACAGTTAATTGTCATATTATCATGAACAGATTGCATGTATTGACACTTTGACCCCCTTCAGTCTGGTAACTGGTAAGCAGACTGGTCTGTCTTATTATCATTTTACTGCCATCTTAGTGCACCAGAGCTGATTTGAAGATGGCAGCTGACTGCAAGTGGTTGCAGATCTAGTCCCCTTCTTTTTCAGGTGGTGCCAAAGTCTCCAACCACTGTGTGACTGTAGTAAAAGATGCCAACCCCATTTGTAGGTAACAGCCTCACCCGGTATGTGTATATATATTAAAAAAAAGGGGGAAGAAGAAGTTAAATGATATTTTTATCTTGTGAGAAGAATTCATGTATGGACAAGCCTTTTCACAAGCCTGAGCTAAACGATATTAATGACATGACCTAGGGCTGATGGGTGAGGGTGAAGTGGGGATGTTGTTGCTCTAGGCCCCTTAAGAGGTTAATGCGACCATGGAAGACGTGGCTAGGGGTGTTTCAGCCAAAAGCCTACATTGAACTGAACTGAATTAAACTGAATTCAAGTAGAGTGAATAAGAGTATTGAGACAGGGCCAGGAGAAATATGTGTGTGTGTGCGTGCACATACACACACATGCACAGGAAATACTTTTCATGACACATTTATTGTTTTGCGTAATTGGCGATTTTATCATTGTCAGCACTTCCATGGATGTAAATGTGAGGAAATTCAATGACCTAAACAGAAGTCAGCAGAACTGAACAGGAGTGAGACACAGACAGAAAGACACCGACGGGAAGCGTGTGGCAGAATGAAAATAAAAGAAAAAGAGGGAAGGGCGATAGAAAGAGAGGAATACACACAGAGAGGCGAGAGTAGTGTGACATCACATCTTCCAGCCCCTCTCTCTCTGGCACCTTTGCTCCAGTTCTCGCCGAGGAGGCGCAAACACAGTTTCTCGCTATCCTCCTTCAGCGCTCGTAAAAAGGGGCAGGACCGCAGTAAAAGGGGAAAAGGAGGAAAAACATTGACAGGATGAACAACAGTTTCCTAAGCATGGCGTCGATAGTAGATTTCGACCCGCTCAACCCTTCTGTTCCTGCCACCAAAGTTGAAATCACGGTGTCCTGCAGGTAGGGGAATGTGTGTGTGTGTGTGTGTGTGTGTGTATGTGTGTGTTTTACCTGGTTTTAAGTCTGACAGGGAGACGAGGGAGGAAAAAAAACACCGAGCTGGAAGTCACCTGGGCTTCAACTCCGAGCAAGTTTGCGTTTAGTTTCAGTTCGGCGGATTTTACAGCACCTGCAAGGAAAACGTCGCATCTGCTCTTCAGTTTATGGCGTGAAGAAATTACATTTACTTTGTATTAGCGAAATCATTCACTTTTGCGTCACTTAGTGTCAAAACTAGTTATGACTGCTAATGAAAAAGGACAACGCAAACACGGGGCTGTTAGAGATTAAGTTAATGAAATATGGCAACCTCGCTGTGGTTAGCAAAGAGTCATTTATGAAGATGTGCTAACTTTGCAGTATTAGCTAAATTTATAGAGCCTATTAAGTGTGACAAGCCACGTACGAAACCAACCTGACTCCGTATATCGACATAACATGGTAATACCAGAGAAAACGGGACAACCGCTCAGAAGCTTGAAGTATAAACGTGTTATTTGATACCAAAGATATATTAGGCAGTAACACCTTAGAAGGTGTTATTGCTTATTATATTGGGATTTTCCTGCTGCCTCGCTGTCTGCCCGGTTGTTTGGTGTTGTTATCGCAGTTTGTGACAGCTGACAGTTGCTGCTGCCCGGTCACCTGTCAAACGAGGACATTATTGTGGCACAGCTAAAGCAGTTTTTGTCATTTCAGTCTGCTCATAAACATTTAGATCCAGACATCTTAGACATTTCACCCAACGGGCTGTGTGCCTCACGGGTCAGACACATGCTCTCCAGAGCCCCAGTGTGAGGCAGGCAGAGACGGCCGTCAAATGAAATAGACGCTGTCAGCGATGTCCTCTGTCATGACTTGATAGATCCGTAAATGTTTAGACTAGGACAGCCTGATACAAGCGGTAAAGCTCTGGTGCAGATGAATGTCATCACTGGTGCAGCATCTGTTGGTGTTGGAGGTTCAAGATTTTCCTCTGATAAAATGAGGTTTGTGTAGTTTGCATATATGAAATATGTAAATCCGCAATTATTCAGATGTTTAACGGAAATGTTCTTTGAAAAGGAGAAGTTCTTCCAGAAACTAAAAAAACAGGTTCAACCCCGAGGATGAAGCGAAGTGAAGCCACTTTTGAAAATGCTGTTGTGTAACTCTTCATAGTCAGAGCATTGTTGTGGCTTTTCCAAACAAACACAAAAAAGAGGCGTGGCTGTCAGAGTGTGTCGCTGTGTTGATCCTGTGATAGACTGGAACACCCTACCCACAGAACGTGTACCTTGGGTCACATTACAATAAGTTGAAATTTTCCGAAGAAGCAGTGTTAAAAGTGTTAAAAATCTTAATAATTATTTACAGTAATTTGCTGAGTAATAAAGTTCAAATTTTGGTCAGTTATTGATTTTTATTGGAATTTCAACTTGCTACATTTTACTCAGACTGTGATCAACCAAAGACAGTTGACTAAAATCATACCGGCACAACATCCAGTGTATTGGTGGTGGCCGATTCTGAGATTGGCAAAATATCCCAAAAGATGTATGTTGGTTTACTATTTCTGGAAGATATACCTTGTCGGGAGTTGAGCAGTAAGATTTTTATTATGTTTACTAAAATGTTCACCCATCTGGGTGAACTTTTTTCCATCTTGGTGTTTTGAAGTCCGACTAGGCAAGAAAAAATTGGAAATGACTGT
This sequence comes from Simochromis diagramma, assembly GCF_900408965.1. NCBI lineage: Eukaryota > Metazoa > Chordata > Actinopteri > Cichliformes > Cichlidae > Simochromis > Simochromis diagramma. The sequence continues at coordinate 3,141,467 of NW_024386908.1, forward strand.
GAAACCAGATGCTCATTGCCTAATTGTGATTGGCTTACGGTTATAAAGCAAGATGGGTTGCCCCCTGCTGACCATTTTAAAGAATGTAGGTTTACGTACATATTCTTTACATACCTGAAAACTGTGTTTGGAGCTCTGAGTGAAAGTTCCGTAATCCTACAATCCCACAGGAGTGAGATTGTAGGGGTGTTTTTCACAGGTTGTCTGTTGTCTATCATATCGAGGCTATCGTTCCACTCCATTACATATTCTTTATGTATGGAATGAAGAGATGGTCTGTCACTCAGAAAACCCAGGTTACAATGTAACCACACGTTCTACCCGCTGCTAAAAATAGAGGCTGTTGGTGTAGGGCTACCTCGTTTTCCAATTGTCAAACCAATTAGAATTTTGTTGGCTCATAGCATACTAACCAAATAAGTTGACCACAGCACCGTGACACTATATTTGAGCACTGTTTCCACACAGATTACTTTTTTGTTTCTTTTCCAAATTTTTACAAGTTGTTGTGATGCTGCTGGTAGAAGTGCTGCCCAAGTGCCTCAGACACTGTAGCTACTGTATTTCCAGAAGGTTTCATCTCCTTAGTAACAGAGGGATAATGTCATCTACCAGCTGTATATATGAACATGTTTTGTCAGAGTTTGCAAATGTCTGAGTCACCCAGCTCCACAGCCCCGGGGGGCGGGGGGTGTTTTAGTGGCTATCCTCCCACCTCTGACCAAAGGGAGGGCAGGAATGCTACAGTTACATGTTTCTATGAGCTTAAACCATATACATTGTGTGTTGTTTAATAGTTTTTGTCAGTGGACCCGGTGGGCAGTGTTGAATATTGCCATGGTTACTACTTTTAGGTTCCCCTCTGTGCGTGTAGGGTGGTGTTAGAGTGAGACAGTGGCTTAAGAGAGAACAATGCAAGTGAGTGGTCATGATATCAGATAGTGTGGATTGCAGTGTGTTAAACGTGGTTGCAAGTGTTGGGTTTGGTGTTTTTTAATGGCAGTGAGTGCAAAAACTACCAATTAATGATGAATTAATTTGAATTCCTTTCAGTGCAAATTCTTGAAAACTTTAGATGCTAGATTCTGGTTTTCTGCAGTCATCGTTTTCAGCACTCATGTTTAATTGCTGCTCAAACTAACGCAAACGTCTGGGAGACACTCGTTGAGTCATGAACGACCTGCTGCAATGAGATGACGCAAGAGAGAAGTCAAGAAAAGAAGATGAGACTGGCGCTTGAAGTAGATCTCTTCATATAATTGCTGTATAGTCAGTCTTGACATAACCATTGCAAAAATATTGATACACTCTCTTCACTTGCAATCCTGACTAATTCAGATAATGCTCCCATTCTATGGGGACAGGAAATAAGACCACAGCTCGGAGTCAGCAGTGTGCTGAAGACATTTGGCTGATCGATGGGAGAGCCCGAGGTATCAGCTAGAATCAGTACGCTACCAACTCTGCCTACTGTGTTGCACAAAAGCACACAAGCATGCCAGTCTGTCCGCACATACTGTATACTGGTGAATGGCCTCAAGTCCAGATATTCTGTTACAGTTATCGATCTGACCAGCACACACCTGTTTGTTTGTTTTTCAGCACACAAACCCAGACATAAGCTTATGACATTCTAAAAGTCTTTGCTTGTAAAGCTTGTCCCAGCCTTATAATGTCGAGAAATGTGTAGTGAGTCAATAGAGTGCTGTTGAGTACAGACGACTTGCTTTCTATTTAACTGTAGGGTCAGTGTTTTAGTTTGTTTGCACGAGTATATGGGTTGGGAAATGTGCTAAAATGGTCCATCCAGCCATGATGATTACTGGTAATTTAGCAGCACTATACTAGCGACTGCTGATATAATATCCAAAGAGCTATGTGTGAGGAGATGAACTGCATACGCCCACTTGCTAAATATCACCTAAGTGGGATATATTTAGTTTTAAACTGGACAAAAACCAAAGGATATGAATGATGCAATCAGATAACAAATGCAGCGCTTGCAGTCTCTAAATCAACAGAGTTAAAGCATCCTAATAAATTATTAGGATAAATTATTAGGATAACGTGATTGTGATTAAAGAAATCAAAAACACAAAGCAGCACACCACTGGTAGACCTAGCATGGTCTCTGGATTAGCAGACGTTCTGGTGAGACTTACACTTTGATGCTTCAACAGTACTTAACTTCAACCACACAGTGGCAGGTTTCCAAGCCACTGCATACAAGATGTGTACAAATCACAGCTCTCGCTCAACCATGCGGTCCGACCCAGCAGTGGACTTGAGGACAAAGTGGACAGCAACAAAAATAATGAAATTCCTTCTCACAAAAACAATAATATCAACAACTAGCTGATCACTAATAGCCATATATATTGGTCCAGAAGTCCAACCCAGTATATGTTATCCTATTCTTCAGTTTATGCTAAAAAAGGTGTCTTAAACTGCAAACATTGTAACAGTTATCTGCTTCCGTCCTGCTTACTTGTATAGTTATGCAGAGGACAAATGCATCACTTACACTAATCACTGTTGGCAAAACATTGGCAGTGCACCTTCATGATATATATATATAGATATATATATAGATAGATATGATATATATATATATATATATATTATATATATTATATATATATATATATATATATATATATATATATTATATTAATATTAATAGATATATATATGTATTGTTTCATGGATGATAGTTGCATCTGAATGAATCTTAACATACTGTTTGCCATGCCTATACAGGTTGTCTTCATTTGAATAGGGACTGTTTTGAAATGTGAAAAGAGGCCAAATTTGAAAATAAGGTCATATTTGTATAGGCCCGAAGGCTGGGACACATGACTGCTGTGATCCTAATGGATTCACTGAAAAATTGTGTCATTGTATCTACTTTAAACCACAAGTAGTCCTGCAGCTTTTGGTATTTCTCTGTAAGAACGGGAAGGCTAATCCCATGATGCAATGTAATGTTTGTCCACACTGAGCATTCACAATAACTGCTGTGCTCTCAGTACATTAGTAGAAATATTGAAATGTGTTGTTGTTTATCAAAGAACAAAATGTAAATTCAGTTAATGTTAGAGGCAGAGCCCACACTGAGTTCAGATGTAACCTTTACCGTGTGTCCATTGCTTAAGTGCTGTTAGGAACTGGTAGCATGTTGTTACCTATTGCTTAAGCAGCAATGGGAGAATGGAGGCGTCCCACATAGAGCGCATATAGCCTCAAATCAGCTGGTAGTGGACAGGCGAGGTAATAATTTACCTGCCATGCTGTGCAAGAGGTCAGTTGTATTCTGTTAGCTAGGGGAAACCTTGACTTTTCTCTTATTTTTAGAGGTCTCATTTAGCATCAGAGTTGTCAGTATATGCTGACAAGTGTATACCGACAGTTTGAAACTGCAGAAAGACGGCCACCGAGATCAAACAGCATCACCTTCCTTGGTTTTTCATTAAGCTTACTTAAAAAGCTCCTTCTGTTGCCAACATGGCTGATGCAACAGCACCTGAATAACTATGCTGATTGAATATTGTTTATATATGCACACAAAATCTTGTGCATAGACTTGATGCAGAATGAAATGGCTTTGCAAACTCAGTTCCGCTTAGTCAGCGTGTTACAATGTTAGGACAATGTGTATATGAAAGGACAGTAAAACAGCGGTAAAAGAGCAGCCTACTGCAGGCGTACGCTGAAATACTGTTTTGATGTTTGACAATCTTGCATTAGCGCTACCACTTTTATCTGGCACTTCTCTGGCTGGAATGAATGCTATGAAAAGATAAGTTAGTCTTTTTGTTAGTCGTATAGTGGGAGTGTTAAATGGTGTTTGTAATTTGATACACTGCTCGTTAGATTACTTTTACATTACTCTGTAAAGAGGCCTGAGATACATTGTTGCAGAATTACCAGTTTACCAGTTTGCATTACCACACAATAGGGCTGCTCAATTAATCGAATTTTAATCACGATTACGATCTGGGCTTTCAACGATCATTAAAAATGACTGAGCTGATTATTAGCCCCTCCCTCGTGCTTTACTCTCGTGCTGCTCCGTGTGGCAAATCGAGCGCACCTCTCTGCATTTCGAACACGTGTCACAACAATTAAGAGGACCCGAGGGAAGCTCGGAAAGCTAAGCAGAAGTTATTTGGAGAGGAGAGTGACTGCCGTTGGTTGAAAAGAGAGGTAAAAAAAACTTCAGTGGTGTGGAAACATTGTGGGTTCGCGGAGTCAGACGTGGATCAAGTAGACATAGTGTGTAAACTTTGCTACAGTGTCGTAGCTGCACCACAGAGCAACACTGCAAAGTTCACTAAACATAGATGTTTACATTTTTCATTTATTTTTTATATTGCAAACATTTGCACTGTTATCAGTATTTGCACACTATTTTATATTATTTTTTTAAAGTCATTATTCAATACATTGTTATTGTTAACCCTTTAAATCCCTGTAGAACCGGAACCGCGTAAGCTAGCGCAATAATTTGTTTTGCATGTGAAACTGGAGGAGTTGTACTTACATCTTATGCCATCAGCTTGTCCTAGGTCACGGTTTCCTTCCACATAAAGCTTTGCAAAAATTGCATAAAAAGCGCTTGCAGGAACAAAAACACAATATTCCAGAAACACGCTTTGCCGATCTGATCAGCTGTTCGTAACACTTCCCACATTGAAACAGACGTCAGCGCGAACTATCGCATGTCCGCCATTTCCTGTCCGAAACCGGAAGTGACGTCATTTTCGCGGAAAATGTAGTTTTTTACTTGTAGGCCTTAAAAGCCTATACTGGTGTTTTTATAAGTCATGTTTGACTCTATACTTTTCTGAATAGTTTCTGGGATGCTTAGAACTCGAATTGCACTGATGGAAATAGTTTATTTTGGTGCACATCCTATTTTCTTTGCAAGTTTGCATCATAGGATTGTTTTTTGTTTTTCCTGCAGTATATAAAAATTGCTGTATCTCCAAAATAAAACTATGAAGACACTCAAAATAAATTTCCTCTGGTGGGAAACTATTTTTTGCAACTTTTTTGTATTTAAAGTTTTGAGGGATAAGCCTCTTAAATTCCCCCAAGTAGAAATATATGTAAAAAAAAAACAAAAATGATTTTCAATTTTTTTGTAGTTTATTGCACTTTTTTGCAATTAATGTAATTACTATGGACTTAATGCATACATATTATTAAAATATGGGCTATAACAGTTGTATTGATGTATAGCAACTTGAAATGCTCCCAAAAATGGCACTACAGCATGTAAAAAAATAAAAATAAATAAAATATATAAGCTCTGGCGGACTTGGTTCTATGGTAGGTCTTAAAGGGTTAAATAAATATCGTCAAATAATCGAGATCTCAATTTCAGTGAAAATAATCGTGATTATCATTTTTGCCATAATCGAGCAGCCCTACCACACAAAAACACAAATTCCTATAATAATGAGGACACATGAGGTGTTTATTTCAGTGCAGTACAAACACAAAGCCACCGGAGTCTGAAACCAGCCCAAAGAGCACTTCCCAGCATCGCCATAGTGATTCTGCTGTAGAAACAGGTATAGGAAAAAGTGAAGACTACAGTGCTAGAAGTGAGCTTTAACATCATTGTCAGCTCTTCACTACTGGCTTAGTGTCAGCATGCTCTCTGTGCCGTTGCTTATATTGTGTCACTGTCACTTTGTTACCAGCAGTTGTGCAGTTTTGCATTTTACCGTCACATTAAGCAATAAATATAAAAAGTAAGGTCCACATTTCCATTCCTCAGAAGTTGTAGACCGCCTCACCATTTTCCTTCTCCAGGTTTAATCCTTTTCTATCGTGAAACATACAGGTTACTCTGTTGCTAAGCCTTGTGGCTCTTTTTTTAAAAGTTTTCAATGATGATTTAGGACAACCCAAATATTTTATTGAACTTTCACCAAGATTGAAAAAGATGAATATTGTGTTCCAGTCTGCAGTAATCTTTTCCCAAGGCAAGGAAAACTGATTGATTTCGGTCTCCTTATTAGCACATTGTGTTGTCAGTGTTGGGAAGGTTACTTTTAAAATGTATTCCACTACAGATTACAGAATACATGCCCCAACATGTATTTTGTAACGTATTCCGTTACGTTACTCAATGACAGTAACGTATTCTGAATACTTTGGATTACTTAATATATTATCATGCTTTTTACAACTGCATGAATGTACTATTGCTGTGATTTATTACTGTTACTGAAGGTCCGCGGCTCCATAGTAAAGGGACTTCTGGCTAATACGTCGGTTCTGTGTTGGGTTTGTAGCCGAAAAATAGCTTTACTTTGTTGTCTGGGTCAAGTTTGAGACAGAGAGAGGCGTTGAAAGGCTGCTCCAATGGAACTTATTGTTTCGGAGGAAAACACGAACACGGCGTACAGTCGAGTCTTAATAGCTTACTTACAGCTGGGCTCGTCAGGCTCTCTTCTTGGCTGCAGTGGTTACTATTATATTTACATGCTTCCAGCTCCCGTTTCTGCTCGATGACAGCTCATACTTTTCCACTCTCCTTTTTCTCCCTCCTCGCGCTCACAGACACATAACGGGTATGGTATGACAGTCCATTCTCCCTGCAGCACGGACTACACTGCCCATGAGGCTACTTTCTTTAGGGCTATGCCTGTAGCATTCTGTCTATTAGCTTAGCACAACAACAACAACACCCAGGAAACACACAGTCGCAGAGAGAGAGCGCGTCACCCTGTAACCATGGCAACTGTAACGCTGCCACCTGGAACAACAGAACATAGCTGTCAAACCAAACCCAAACAGTCCTGACCCGCAACAATATGAAACAGGAAAATACCGCCGTGTAATCCATTTATTTCAACAAAGTAACTGCATTCTAAATACCACCTTTTTAAACGGTAACTGTAATGGAATGCAGTTACTCATATTTTGTATTTTAAATACGTAACGGCGGTACACGTATTCCGTTACTCCCCAACACTGTGTGTTATTGATCACAAAGCGTTTGCGAGAGGGCAAATAACACGAAACAAGGCTTTGACACGGAGCGAAGAGTGAATTAATTGAATCACAAGCAAGCAGAGGGAAGACACTTGGAGTTATTGGGACACTGCCAAGAAAAGGATGAAAAGTAGGTTGGGAGAATGTAGGTTGGACACACAAGAGTTTGCAAAGTTGAGCCATCATGAACGCATTCTTGGTCATCAACACTTCCCCCCAGAGAAAGGATGACTAATGTTAAGATGTAAACTCATGTGTTCCTCTGTTGTGGATTCCTGGCAGTGACGTCTGAAATTGTTATCGTTCATGATGAGAATGTTATCACCAAAGATTTTAGTGTGAAGGTATTTGTTGAGATAAAGTGTAGCTAAAATGTAACACCGCCTGAAGACACATGCTTTGGATTGCATGCGGCGCCTTTAAAGCCCCTCTTAAAGTCCTGAAGATCTTTTGACCTGTCATAACAGGAAGTGCACAGGTGGATTCAGGTATATATATTTTTTAAATGTCTCCATCGCTTTTACTATCATTAGTTATACCTGTGCTTCTCTTGCTGTTGTGGACAAAGGTGGGTTGCTGTTTCTCTTGCTGCAGGAAAATATTTTACCACCCGGCTTACTATTTTGCTCCGAGCGCTACTCGTGAACCACTTACCAGCCTTTAACATCACAAGTCACGACCCTCTTGGCTATCTATTTTCAGGGTGCTCACACCCACTCCTTCTATGGGAAGTGATTGCGTTGACCTTTTTGGCCCCATAGAGCTCGCATAATAGTGCTCTTATTGAAGACGTCGCTGACAACCATCACTTTGAAGGGAAGATGGAATTGCCTGCTGCGCGCTGGTTCAATGCTGGCAAAAAGCACAAAAGACTGTGTGTGTGTAGTGACGCAGCAGCCGATCACTTTTTCTCCCCTCGTCTGTTTACATGCGGTTCTCAACAGCGGGGAGCGCAAATGATTTTGGATGAGAACACAGTGGTGGTGGCAATCACTGAGACAAAGCTGTATTGAAGAAACCCTTTCTGTGCTACTGGAAAGTAATGCTTTTGTCTTCTCTGTTGTACCCCGGCTCTGTTTTCTGAGTATTTTCTGAGCTGCTCTCGCAGTGTGTTAATATACATCCGAGAGAGTGTCTCATATGCAAGCTATAGGCCAAAGTGCTTTTCTGTAATCAGGTTTGAGCTTTCAAGTCAGTAAAGATTTATGCACTCTGTGGAAATTACTATCGACCTTGGTTCTTCTGTTGTTTGCTCACTGTGGGTGTTTAGTTTGTGGTTTTGTTTTGGGTTTTTTTTTGCTATGCAAGTCGACGGGTGCGTATGCGCAAAGTGCCGCAACATGTGTGTGTCTATTTGTACTGTACACAACATGCAAGCTGCACGCTAATACAATCCCTCTGCACCATCAATCTGGCTGGAAAGCTAAAGGGTGAAGAAATGCATTGATAAAGATCTGATGGAGATGGTGAAGAGAAGTCACTGACAGATGTCAAGGGCTACGTACACACACACACACACACACACACACACACACACACACACACACACACACACACACACACACACACACACACACACACTATTAAAAACAGAAAGCAGATATGTACTACTTGACTGCCGCATGCAGAAGTAATAAGTGAAGGGAAAATAAGCGTACATGATGGCCCGACCCTCAAGGTTGGACAGCTGTGGTGTTATTTTAAATGGAGGTGATAAAACATGGACTCAAGGACACACATACCTTTAACACCAGCAACTTGCTGTAAGATTACATTATTTATTCCCGAGTCACTGATGGAGTCGGGAATAAATGATGGAAAGTCACTTTGGAGTTGTGAAAAAGCGGGTTCAGTCAGGATCACTTAAGTGAAAGGAAGATTGTCATTTTAATTTAGTTCAGTTTTATTTATCAGTTTTATTTATTATTATCGCTAAATGACAACAACAGTTTACCTTTATATTGTAAGGTAAACACCCTAAAACAATAGAGTAAAACCCCAAAATCAACTGATCCTCCTATAACAAGCACTTGGCGTCAGTAGGAAGAAAAAACTCCCTTTTAACAGGAAGGATCGGGGTGGGGCAGCCATCTGCCATGACCCGGTTGCGGTTTAAGGGATTTCATTCTGCAGGAATTTATATTTGTTGTGTTTTCCTAGCAGGGATGTCTAAAATTGTTTTCACCATATTCAGTTGTTTTCTATCATATTTAGTGTCAGGGTATTTATTATGATAAAGCAAAGCTAACATTGTCTTGCTGTGGCTCTGGGATCTCAGTGTCCATCCATGTGCATAACAGATGTAACACTGTTAACATTAGAAGCATGTGAAACGAGAGCTGGGGGTGGGTTCCAAAGTGGCTTGCAGATGAGCTGCAACTGTATGCAGGTTTATAATAAACAATTTAAATACTTGATATAGTTTCTGTTTCTTGGGGATTTACTTAAACTTTAAATAAAGTTTAAATAAAAAAAATGATAATTAAGAAGTGCTGGGGGCCACAGAGTTTTCTATAGTCTAAGCTATTAAGTACAGACTTAAAGCCCATTTCATAAGTACCAGCACCATTGTCTGCCAGTCTACAGCCTGCACCACAAGATGTTTGCTGGGGGAGACGGAGGCAACACAAGGCCTAGGTGGCTGTGGACTTGTGAATGGTCATAAACCAGCAGGGTAGTTGCAGTGGATAAGTGAAGCTAACACCCTGATAAGGCCTCAGTTGAGCGCTACTGAAAGATCTGGAAATGAAATGCAGCCTCAGGCGACACGTTTTACTGCAGATACCTTTTGCTTCTTCTAGATGGAGTTTGCCGATTAGTGCCTCCATTTACTTAAACTGTGAGTTCGCCTTTGCTCGCCCCTTCCTATAAGAGGCAATATGTTCTGCACCACTGTAAAGGAAAATTGGTGCACTTGATTTATAAAACCAGATGAACCAGTAGCTGTATTAAGAAAAAAAAAAGAGAACAAAACAGCAATAATTTTATCCATTCAAAATTCAAAACTGGAACTGAGATAAAAATGTTAACATGTACCGAGTTTTTCTTTTTTATATACAGCAGATCACAGTAATCAGCTCATCTGCTGGGACTGTAGCTGAGCTTGACTTTATGGACTCGGCTGACTCTATACTTGATGTTTACACTGTTTCGCATGCTTCTAGCTGTTCTTTAGACATTTTATATCAGATTGTTTTCATTAAGATGTAATTTTCCTGAAATTATTTAGTGGAGACTAAGTCCCAGTACGACCTATGCAGTAAGACCTGTTGACCTTCTGGTCGACACTGGCAATAAAAGCACCGACTCAATGCTCCATCAAAGAACAGTAGAGAAGAGCAAAGTCATCCATCAGCTAGATGTACAGAAAAAAAGCCCTTCAGCTGAATGGCTCCATATGGGCTGACACCTACATTACACACACTGTATGTGCACACATGCATTTCAAAGTGTTTAACCAGTCGCGCCTGCCCACACACTCTTGCAGGCATTTGTGCTGCCTTGTGCCCCCCCCCCCCCCCTCCATCAGTCAGACAGCTGATGACATTTTCAGCACACACATATAAAATTCAGTCACATTTGATGCTCTGACATTTTATTTCCACACCGATGTCAGTCGCCTCCTGTCCTGTGAGACATAAAGGTAAAATAAAACAAATCACAACATCTCCCGTGGAATCTGCCCGGCCAATTAGATTTTTTTTTGACATTTTGTGTGTTTGATATCTGGATAGAGAAGTGGCTGTATCAGATTGGGATTTTTTTTTCCACGCTGTCTCACAAAAACACAACAAGCCAAGCTTTCAGATTGCTATTGCGACCCAGATTTGGACTATTTGACAAGTAAGATTACTTGACATACAGTAGAGCTCCCTCGCAGCTTTATGTACAGCTAGGGGAAGGCAAAGACAGAAGGAGGGGGAGGGAGAGAGAAACTGACTGGCCTAATGAAGTCATCTCTATCCTGGTCACATAGCATAGAGGCTGCTTGAATTCCTCCAGGGATGCTGCCGCTCTCCCTGTCTGTCTCCCTCATGTAGAAGCCCCTAGCTTCAGCCTGCACATCCAAGCATGTCTTCTCTCACATGCACAAACACAAGTCTCTCTCCCCCACTGATAGCACTGCGAGCAGGCAGAAGCTAACATGCACACACACGAGAAAGGAAGAAGGTTGGCACCGCACAAAGAAAGAGAAATGCCTCCATCCTCCTCACTTCCTCACTCTTATCCCCCACACCAGCTCCGGGTAGCCTCTAATTACACACCGCTAATCAGTCGCAAACACACTAACACGTCACACAAGCACAAGGAATTTCTATCTGATCGAGCCTCGGTTATCATCTGCTGTATGATAACACAACACGGCACCGTAAAGATCTAAAACTAATATATATTATCAGACTAAGCACGTCACGCTCGGCGGCTCTCAATTGGATGAAGACATTTGACCTTCGTTCCTTTTTAGCAGTTGCGGTCATACGTTGGCCAGTGACATGTGTTGATGGAGGAAGCTAGCCGAGATGGACTAAACTGCACTGAAAGCGGTGACAAAGGCGATTAAGGTAAAATGCCACTAGCACAGATGTGTAGCTGTGTGCCGTGCGTGAGTGATAGTGGCGTGGCACATTTCGGCACGCGTGTTTGTGTGTGTTGAGATGTTCTCTTGGCTCTCCCAGCCCTTGTCAGGAAGAATTAGGGCAGCCCTCCTAGAGAAGCAGAGAGAGAATACAAGCTGCTGATGCTCTCCTTCAATATATGTGTGTGTGTGTGTGAGGGAGAAACCATGAGGGGGGGGGGGGGTTGATTGTGCCAGCATGTGCTTTACTTCACGCTCTGTAACAAATGAAATTTTTTTTTGGATAAATCTGTAAAAATGAGGGGTGGGCACAAAGGAGAGCTAGCCAAGAAGCAGGTACGTGTAGCTCGGTGCTCAGCGACCTGTTGAGAGCGGTTGAGCATGCTCAGTTGTTTCCTCTCGCTCCACGTGTTTCCAAGAATATTCCTGGTCTGTTGCTAAGCGTGGCCACACATTCGCACACACGCATAAACTCAGTAAGTGAATCCCGGGGTGATGGAAACCCCATGATTTCTAAACCATTTTAGTGTTTACAGATTCATTTTTAAATAGACTGTTGGGGAGAAAAAAAATTGCAAAGCCTTCCTCTCAGGTCAGCAGTCTTGTGATAATAGTAGAATTCACTTCTCGGTACAAGCCCTTAAAGCTCCATTAAGCATTATTTTTGGTATTAACATTTAATGAGAGCACTCCCAGCGAGGTGAAAAGGTTTCCCGCAGCATAAACACTCGAGTCTTTTAGCAGCTCACAGCTCCCGGTGCCTTTTCCGGCTCAGGGTTGGCAGGTCTGCACTTACAGGAAAAAGAAGAATTCTCTCTTCTTCTTTTGGAATCACTTTCTGATTTATTTTTAGCATTTCTATTTGTTAAGTGCTACATTTGATTCCATTTGTGCCAGTGTATATATAATATATATAAATTGCTTTTGCATTTATAAGAAAACTGATGTTAAACCCGTAGAGAACAATTAAGCGATCGTGGCTCAAGAGTTGGCAGCTCGTCTTGTAATCGGAAGGTTGCCAGTTCGAGCCCCGGCTCTGACAGACTCGGTTGTTGTGTCCTTGGGTAAGATACTTCACCCGTTGCCTACTGGTGGTGGCCAGAGTGTCTGGCAGCCTCGCCTCTGTCAGTGCGCCCCAGGGCGGCTGTGGCTACAATGTAGCTGCCATCACCAGTGTGTGAATGGGTGAATGACTGGATGTAATGTAAAGCGCTTTGGGGTCCATAGGGGCTAAGTAAAGCGCTATACAAATACAGGCCACTTACTGCTCCTTCTAGCTGTTGGTATGCTTGCTTGAACAGGTCCTGTCTTGCTCAGTTTATTTTTATTGTGGGCCATATTTCAGAGTTTAAGAAATTCTTATTCATCTTTTGTAGTTTTGAGACTCTTTTTTTTAGCCAGCCTTCTTTTGATTGGCTGACTGAGCAGATGGGCAGGGCATCTGTGCTCACAGCCTGAGCTCTGTGCCTTAGATGCCCTCTATCTCTATGACATAATGCAAGGCCAAGATGGGGAAGAAAACAGTGAAACAGAGCATTTAGAGTAACCTGAAGCCTGACTCAGCTTTTGACTCAGTGGTTACTTGTTGGTTACTGTTCAAAACTAATATGAGTATTAGCCACGGTAACTGTAAATGCATGACAGAGCCAAAGAAAAAGCACGATAGATCTCCTTTAATATGCCAGGATTAGTAGTAATCGTTTTTCCTTGTGGAGTTTCCTTGTTTTTCCATGCATAGACAACCTAATGTTTGTACGCAAGTGTAAAGACTTCCCAAACCCACCTCTATTTTTCAGTAGCCATTTTTGGTACTGATTATGCAATCATGATTGAATTGTGTACGGTACTGTTCTCATGTATTTATAGCAGACTCTTTAAGACAAGAACTGTCTAGATTTGCACCCTTACAGTAGTGCTGTCTCGGTATCGCAGACTTGCCTGTGTGTGTTATTAAGCTGATGTACGAAGAGTTGTTAAATCTGAAGTATTAATACAGTAATTGGGAAGTTCCTGTTCATTTGTGCATGTGAGTACAGGTTGTGCATCAGTGAGGCAGTGTACATCGGGAGTAGCTGAACTGGAAAATCACTGGACCATACACAGGATGTCCTGTGTGGTTTTGTGCGTGTCTACATGTGTGTAACTGTAAGTAGTTCAGTGAGATGGTGTAGTTTGCACAAAGCCTATTCAGGTCATGGTCAAACCTAGAGAACGACAGAAAGGAGAGAGGGAGAGCATTGGGGAGAAAAGGAGGAGTAAACAGCAGGAATGAATGCTCAGGACTCTCAGTGAGAGAACCCCATCTCCCATAAGAACAGGACACTTGGAAATAAAGAATACTGCAGTAAGGATGAAGAGTAATGATTTAAGGACTGGAGAATAATTCAAGATCTGTAAAAGCTCAGCTGGGTGCAGGCGAGGTTAGAAAAGTGGAGACAGAATAAGACGCGCTTGTGTTCTGCATCTGAGCAGGTGACAATTATTTTTACAGAATAAACACTGTGGTTAGTGGGGATATTTGAGACTAGTCAGCCAGACATTTAAAACTTCCCTTACTAATTGACACCATTTTGAATTTGATGGAAGCAATGTATCTCTAAAAAGAAGAATGCATTGCAACTCCTTAGGTTAATTTGCAATGGGTGAGTAACATGACGTTGTATGAGAGGGGCATCTTAGAGATTTCGAGTTTTTTAGAGTTTAGTTTAGTTTAATTTAGAGAAGTAACTAATTTTGGAAAAAGAATTTGCACTAATGTTCCTCAGTGTAAAATTGTGAAAACTTTGAATGTCTTATTATATGCATTACATAATATGATCAAAAGATAAAAATCTGGAGAATCGGTATTTGATGATCATCATCTTCAGGGCCTCAAGTAGCACTGCATTAAAGACAGGCGTGATTGTGTCATGGAAGCCATTGCATGGGCTCAGGAACACTTTGAGAACACAGGTCACCGTGCAGCCACGACTGCACATTAGAATAGAAGCCCTATGTGAACATCCAGAAATGCTGCTCGGCTCAGCCAAAGTTAGTTTAAAATGACTGAGCAAAGTGGAAAACTCATCAGCGGTTAGTTCGAATTGGAATTTGAACTTCTGTTTAGTCCTCCAGACTACAGTGGAGAATAACTACGTCTCTGATGGTACAGGTGAAACGGCAGCTCGTACGTCTATAAAGGCGCCATCAACGCCAAAAGATGCTCCCAACCAGACTCTCTGACTTCCAGAGAAGACCAGTAACTATCGTTTTAACATGGCAACGCCTCACTCCACATAATGGGAAGTTGTAATTAAAGAAGGTGGAAAACAGTACTTATCTAGAAAACCAGTAACACTAATGTGTAAACAGTTTCTGCACAGTGGTGTGGATGCTAATCTCAAACGAATGAATCTCAGAAATACAATTCATTTGAATCACAGCAGGAATATTTGGAGGTGGAGCAATTAATCTAGCCTCCTCATTTGAAGCGGAGCACTGTTTTAAGTATACATATATATAGTTTAGGGCATTCGGTATAGCTCAAAGGAACTGCTTCCTCATTTACTGTATACAGCGGGATTTCAGTCTTTTTCCAGGAGTCCCTGTCCTGGAAAAAGACATTCACTCCGCTGTCACATCATGTCATGTAATTGACCGTAAAGTCAACATAATGAGGCTGACATAAGGCACACTCTGCACACGGGTTAAACGATTACTCTGCACTGTAAGGTGTCATGGAAATGTGTGATAACATGGGACTGTTAAAGCTGGCGTTTTTTTTTTAAAATACTGGATGGTAGGAAACTGTTAATTGTTATTTTTACATGAAACCACGTTTGAAATGTAGAGTGGAAAAATCTCTTTGTTGAATGTGTTACCAACAACTGACAGCCAAAATGTGCTCATGGCACCAACTACGAGAGGCGACAACAGCAAAAATAATATTAATCTGAAAAATGATGATGACAACATGACAAAAAGTTCAATATTTTGTCTAAATTTACAGTAGTCTTCATCCAAAATGACATTTAAACTCTAAGTTAATTAGACAATTAGACTGACTGAAGAAAAAAACAAAAACTGCAAGTCAAGCGTAAATACTGATTCACAAGGTTGCTTGGATTTCCTGTTTTTGGCTCCAAAATTGAAAATTTGAACAGAAAACGTGGGGTGAGATGATGGCATCATTTACAGAAAAAGAAAACCTTAGCCTCAGAGCTCCAGCTTGAGCCACCGCCGCGCCGCCGCTGCTCTCTGCACCTCCATGTTCTGTGGCTTTTAAACCCCTCTCCTCTTTTCACACTCTCCCTCTCAAGTTTTCTCTCTTTCTCTGTGCCCGTGGTTAAGCCTGGACTGCAAATAGAGTCCAAACGACAGAAATAGAGCAGATTAAGACACAGTCTGAAACACACACACACACACAAAAGCTTCCGCTTGCTGCTGCTTTCACAGTTTGGGACGGATAATTAGATGGATTGCTGTTTTTCTTTTTTTCTCAGTATGTAACTCTTTCACTCAACACCTGTGTTTTTCCCAGTGTAGTGCTCTCTCCTCTCCTCTCCTCTCCTCTCTCTGCCCTCATCGAGTGGGCTAAAAACCCAATTTATTTCTGTAACATTGGACAGGCTTGCAAGGTTCCCAAGGGGTTTTGCTGCTGTGTTGTAGAGGTAACACACTGTCCGGGACGCGGCCTCTGAAGCCGGCACTAGGAATGTGTTTGTTCATTTAAAAATAGGAGGGGGGAGATGAAGAGGGGAAGTGGGAAAAGGACGGAGGGGTGGAAGAAAATAGATCAAAGGGAAGGGGAGGCTAAGACCCGAGAGTGGAGGTGAGAAAAACGAAGGTGGGGAAGGTGAGCGACACGCGTATCTCAGCACCGATGGCATCCCTCCGCTCGTTGAGTCGGGTGCAAAAACAACGCAATACAGCAACTGTCAGTCAACTCAGTCAAGTGGTCCCAATTGGCTCTCGGCAGTTGCCATGGTAACTGTCCCCACACTCCTGCTATCATGCAGCTTTCAACCAGCACCACCCCCGATGAGCAAATTCACAGGAGTGTGTCTCCAGTTTGTGTAGGTAGGAGACAAAGAGCAATAACCCCCCTCTGACCCCACATTGAAGCTTCATCATATAATTAGAGGGCTGTCACATTAGCTGGAGATGCTGCTTCACCCTCTCTCTCTGTGTCTGTCACAGTGACATACCTCTCCTCTCCCCCTGCCTTCCCCCGTGTTTTTTTTAAAAAGTTATTCCTTTGTGTTTTTACATGCTTAGAGGGAGGCTGACGTGGGAAATGAGCATTAAAAAATAGTCTTTGCTATTCATCTGGTATATCGGATTTCACCTTCCTGATGCAGTGACTGACAGCTGTCACAGGTGATGCATCAGAGGCAGGGCCGGGATGGCAGGGGACTGTACTGCTATCGTTTGCCCCCAGGAGGGTGGAGGCACGGTTCGACAGCAGTCTGGGATCAGCACTGTCATACCTGCCTGTGACTTTTGCTTGTGTTATGTGAGTTGTACTTTGAATCTGTGCAGCAGAGGGTTAGAGCATGAGACTAAAGTTGATGAAAAAAACAAACAAACTTTTTTTAAATGATTCTTGTTGCATTTTAAGGAACTAAAGTAAACAGAACTGCTTGTTAAAAAGTCAATCTGGTCAAATGTTGTAAGTCGTGACAACATTGCTCCTCCATCAGTCATGTTCTTGCAAAGTAACCAGTCTGTGTGTAAGTCGTGACAGTCGTGACAACATTGCTCTGTGTAGAGTCTGACCAACCTATCGGTGAGCTGTTATTGAAAGGTATTAGCTATTTATTGATCTATCGGTACCTGGATTTGTCATGGCCTGATGAATGAAAAATTGAAAAGGACAGGTGGGATAAACACCCATGTGGGGGAAGATTTTGCCATCCATAGAACTCACTGCAAGCAGAGTCGGGCAGATGGTAATCCAACAAAATCCAGTCCACATAAAAATGTGGGAGAAATCTGTTTGTTTCATGTCTAAAAGAAAAATATATCATCCAAAATATTGGAATATTGTATTGTTAAATCAACAAATATTGATAATAGTATTAGTACTAATA
This sequence comes from Simochromis diagramma, assembly GCF_900408965.1. NCBI lineage: Eukaryota > Metazoa > Chordata > Actinopteri > Cichliformes > Cichlidae > Simochromis > Simochromis diagramma. The sequence goes on from NW_024386908.1 coordinate 3,159,125, forward strand.
ATAAAGTAATAGTAAATAGTAATAGTAATAGTTATAGTAAAGTAACCAGTAAAGTAACCAGTCTGCACAGAGACTCTTCTGTAATGTTGCAAAAAAAGTAGAATATTGTAAATGTGATGTGTTTTTCTAACATAACAGAGACATAATTGAACTTACATTATGATGTCACATCATCAGTTTTATTTTAAACATAAATGTAACATATTCACAATGTAAAGTTTTGTAAAGTTAATAATAATGCAAACATTAATCAGAGATCAATACATGATGTTACTAAGACGATGCCCCAAGAGATCTTTTTTTTTTTTTAAACTATTTAGTTAATCGCTTGGACCTTAAAATCTGCAGAGAATTGGTAAAAACTGGTGTTGTCTAGATACTTTGAAGGTCTTCAGTGTGAAGGTTAATGTTGTACACGGGCATATTTTAACCCAAACCACAATAGTTCCTAAATCAAACTAAGTAGTTTTGGTGCCTAAACTTAACTAGCTGGCTTGGAATAGGTTGCTTAAATAATGAATGAGTTTTAATTAGTGCAGCGTCCCGGCTGCAGGAAATACATTAGAAAAGAGAAGCTTCTCATTACTTCACTTCTAATCTAGTAATAAAAAACCCCCAAAACAAACCAGTGTTAAAGCGACATTATCTGTTGGCTAATCATTTTTGTTTTGTATTTAATAAGCATTTTTTTTCCTGAGCAGATGTTACATGAACCATGAAAAATGACTCGCCTACACTCATCGATTTTTAAACGTAACCTTGATCTTATACCAGTCGGGTCCTCAGTTCATCTGCTTTTCTGAAACCAGTTGTTTCAGCTTTTTTTTTTCCTCTTTCCTGTTAAGGAGAGCTTTCTTTTGATTGGCTGCCTGAATAGCCAGTGGGTGGGGCTTCCGTGCATAACAGGGATCTCTGCATTCACAAATGCATTAGCATAACATACCTACATGTACAAAAAATAAGGAAAAGAAACAACAGCTGTAGTCATTTAACCAATTCTGAAGTTTTAAATGTTTGATTTTGGTAAAAGGCAGAAATGTAGGCGTCCAACAACACAGTCATTAAACTGGGAGGATCTGTGGTCCTCTTCCTGTACTGGCCATCACCTCAAAGCCACAGAGGTGACTGCATGGAAAATGGCCAGGTGACCTTTATCATTTGAAAAGTAAATTTTACAGCTGAAATCTCGATTATTTTAGTAGGGCATGCAGGATTTATAATGCAGCAGTTCTTTTGAGGTAGCGAAAAGATTACTGTTATTTAATAACCGTATTTCCACAAAGAAAAAAACCCCGAATGAACACATGTAGGAGTAACTAAGTTACCAAAGGGTTTAGCATTTCCTTCACTTAAACATTTGTGATTTGTTTTGTGATCTGGAATCAAGAAAATGAGTTCTCCATCACTGAGCAGCAGCAGAATGACTGGGAGCTAGAGCAGATGCCAAAGGTGGTGTTTGGGAAGAATGACACAGAGAGGAAGCTGTAAACATACCCAAAGTGGTAAGCCTCGGGGTACTTTATTGTAGAAATCAATATTTTGAGAGGGGAATGAGAGGTGTGCTTTTTTGCCAGTGGTAGAATTTTATTCCTTTCTTCATAGTGTAGACTGCAAAATATTGCACAACATTTAAATTACAAAAATAAAAGCATCAAAATTCCAAATCGCTGCCACGAGATGAGCGTTTCTGGGAAACTCTGTGCTAAAAATACAAACACTATTTGAGTCTTTATTCCTGCAGACCTCTCTGTGACTCGGATGGCAGCTTTTCGCTTTCCGCTGTCTGCCTCTGGATAAAAAGAGAGAAGGAGCGAGAGGAAAAAGAGTGAGCCATGACTCATTCACATTATCCTCTGAAGTGGAAATCCTGACAACGTAATCACACATACGAAAACACACACACACACAGAGTATATGCATGCAGGGGGAGCCCAGGAGCTCATTTGGAGTGCCACCATGTGTGATGTGCTTTGAGCAGCAGTCAGTCTGTAGAGCCGCAGATTCAACTCTTGAATATTCTATTCGGACATGTGCCCCTAACTACACCTCCATGCTGACACATTATTGCAGTGGTGAGAGTGTTTTATAGCATAAATGTGTGTGTTCATCATCTGATGTCTAGGTTTATTCGTAAAGTCACAATAAGACTTCTTAGAGGGTTGTTTTGCTTTACCTCGCCACACTTTTGCTTACAGCGAGAGGAGGCTGCGGCCGCACCGACTTATTTCGAAAGAAGAAGAGTTGATTCACCATTCACCATCACCGCCTGTGATTGTGACAGCAGACACGGGATGACATAGCTGTCACTGTGACTGTGGCTTGTTTCTGTTGTTATGATCTTGGCTGTGACACATTTGTTTTTAGTATGTGCAACACTGACTACATGCAGCACTTGTGGGTGCGTGTGCAGTAATGGTCATGCTGCTGCACTTTGAACCCTTGTAGCCAGTCGGGAATACAGTTGTCAGGAAATGGTAACAGATAGAAGTAGAAACTGTAACTCCAGCTAAAGGTACCGTTACAGTGTGCCAATTTAAATGGTTAGTGATCACTAAATGCATCAGTTCTCTTCCTGTAGTTTCTGTTGAGTTTTTATGACAGTCACCAACACATCATGAATCAGAAGTAGTATGAATCTCTTTGCAAAAAAGAACCAAGCATCAAACTACAAGGCTGGAAAATGGAACAACTGCAAAAGTGCCAGAAACTGCAGTTCCTCTAATGGCCACTTGAGGAGGGCTCCAAGAGTGAGCACCTCTGTAAGTAAAAGCATTAAAAAGCATTTTTGCACCCCGGTGCCCTCAAGATAATGAAGCTGTCTAATAATATGTACCTTAGTGCCAAAAACTGCAGATGTTCCAACAGCTGCTTGAGGCCCATCTCAGTCCATCTCTCAGAGTCTGTAAAAATGTCCAACTTAATATTAAACAGCATATTAATTGCCCCGTACAAAAACATGGGTAGTCACTATAGCCTAGCATAATCTGCATTCATAAAAAATGTAGGTTGGGGAAATTCTTTAAGTTCTCACCTGTGTGGAGTCGGTTAATCTTTAAAGTTAGGGGCACGACTGCTGCCGATTGCCGGTATGCCACACAGGGGGCTGCAGCCAGTAGTTTAGTAGGTCTTGCGTTTCACACCTTTGGCTGTTGACTGTGGTGCTGGTGCCTTTAAGAGCATTAAAATGCAATTAGCTGACAAATAGTAACACTCATTGAACTTGGATATTTAATATTGTAGCATTTTATTTATCTGTTACCGGGCACTACTTAGCAGGTATGCGTATCTGTTCCCCTGCAGGATTAAGAGATGTCGCTAGCTAACCTAGCTTGCTGGCGTTAGTGGATAACTTAGCACTTCACCTTCTTATCCAAATATGCTCAATGCTGGCTATGAAAAGATAATACTGTGTCACTCAGAGGACTGACAATGAGGCGTCAAAATGTGGAGTCAAAACTAATTGGCAGTGACCATTTTATATGCAGTCTGTGGATCGAAGGCCAAAGTGTTGTGAGGTAATGTAAACCTTACTAGCCTACTGCACAAAAATAAATGAAACTTGACCTTTCAGGGCTACCATAGTTACACGGTGAAAGTGGTTTGTTCCTTCTCTCCCTAGTTAAGTAAAGATTAGTTATAGTTTGACGGCTTAAGAAGCCATCTTGAATGAGCTAAATCAGAAAAAAGCGAGTCTTTGAATATTCTTTAAACAGTGTTAAAGACTGTGCTAAATGAGCACGAGCAGCTCTGCTGTGAGGCCTCACAGTTACTTCAAAACGAATTGACAAAGGGCAAGGATATAATTGTCACCACCGTGTCCTTATTTATTTATTTGTTTTGTTTGTCTGTTATTTTCTTTTGTTTGTAAGGATATTTATTTCCCGGTGTTCCCTGTGTCTCTCTCTGTTTACCTAAGTGTTCAGAAAACGGATGCACTGCTTGTTTAAAAAAAGAAGTGTGTGCTAATCCTCAAATGAGCTCATTCATTTATCAAATAAATGAGTTGTGCTTGCAATGGTATAATCAGTGTAATACATGAGCTCAGAAAGGGCAAAGCTGAGTTAGTTGCTTTGTTACGTGATTAAGGGGATTTAGAAATAAAAGAGTAAGAAAAAAAACTATAAAATAACCATAAAATACATCAATACTAAGGCAGAATGGATGCTTTTTTTCATGTTGATTATACTAAATTCTGACCCTACCATGCAAATGTCACAGCAATTGAGAAATTGAGACACATCAAACCAGGCAACAAATTTTGGTGTGCTTGTGTGAATTGTAGCCTCAGTTCTTACCTGACACAAGTAGCATTCTTCTCCTCGTCTCCTCACGAGCTTCAAGGTTTAGTATGTTGTGTGAGGTGCTCTTCTGCGTGCTGTGGTTGTAATGAATGCTTTTGAGTTACTGTTGGAAGCACTCTGACCTCTGACATCAACGAGTATTTTCTTCGAGAAAACTGACGCTCACTTGATATTTTCTTTTTATCTGACCCTTCTCTGTAAACCCTAGACGTAGTGCTGGGCGATATGGAAAAAATATTTATCACGATATGAATTATTTTATATCACGATGACGATATATATCACGATATACCACCTGACCCGTGGTCATCTGGAAAGTACGCAGTCTGTAAACAGCGAGCGCAGAGGGGGCAGTCTTTGTTAATGACATGGATGGTTACGCTCATGTAGGGCTGCGTATCTCTGCTCATCCATAGGTCAGTCGTCAAGGCATACTGCACGACACTGCAAACATCCGTCTCTACTTTGGCCCGGCATGCGTCATATAAGCGAGGCAACTCGACTTATAAGGACTTTGATGAGGTCACGAAAGCTGTTCTTCTCAACTACATAAACAGGGGCCATGCCTTTACAAATGTAACACGAGACGGCTCCTGTGATTTGTTTATGGCGCTGGGACGTTTTCTTATAAGGGCCTTGTGTGAAAGACTGCTGTATCTATGGCTAGTAGGGGTGCAACGATACACAAAATTCACGGTTCGGTTCGGTTCGATACTTTGGTGTCACGGTTCGATATTTTTTCGATACAAAAAAAATGTTCATGCCTTTTTAATTTGTCATTTATTAAAATTATAAATATATATTTTAACTCAAAAGTACAGTTTTTAAATTTAATGTTGCTGAAACAAAAGTAATTAAAAAAATAAATATATCTCAGGGCTCTCAAAATTTCAAAATCCCTGGTAGCCCTTCGGGCAGGGACTCTTCAGTTTTTGGTAGCCCAAAATAAATGTAAGTAGCCCGAATAAAAAAGAGAGCAATTTTTTGATTGATGTTTTGTTTCCTGTTTTGTTTCCTTTACAATATTATACATTAAAGTATAATATTGTAAAGGAAACAAAACATTAATCAAAAAATTGTTGAAAAACAAATTACAACATTGTATAAAAATTACAATCATCAACTCAAATACTTGGTTCTAATTGAACAGAAATTTCTATGAACTTGTAAGAACTGTGTAGGACATGAATCAGTCTGTGTCAGATCCTGAATTTGAAATTTCCGCTGAAGTCACAGGTAAGAGACAAGTGGAACCAAGATCGAGGCCATTTGCTTTTTGAAGTTTGCAAAGACTGCTAAATTTTGCCAGTGGTAGTTCACTCTTTGCAACATAGTACGCTGTTCTAAACAGATTTTTCAGGTTTATTTTTAGTATGTTATTTGCAATTGGTGTTTGTTCTGGGAAAGATATTGCAGACTGAGCAATAATGCATTTCTTGCATTTCTCATGGGGGCCTTTCTTAAAATGACTGGTCCCAGTAACAAAGGCGCTTGTCGACTCAGAAATCGAGAGAAAACCAACAACACACCCGGCAGAACATTATGTTATTTACACGGGTGCACATAAGTGGTCCGCACGTGCGCATTCGCTGTCAAAATAAAAGACGCGCACCAGATAAGAAGTTGCAACGCACGTTTGCGTCCATATAAAAAGCTGTTTTTGTCCGCTAGAGTGGGATTTTCACGGCACATTCCGCACCACATCTCTGTGCGTTCATCATTTGTTTGAAGCCAGCTCACCTCCTGCAACCACTTTTCCGAGAATACGCGCTTCTTTTGTGGTTCAGACTCCTTCTGACATTTGTTTGGAGGTGGAGGAACACCAAAGTAATTGCTTAAAGGAGCTTCTTCGACATCTTTAAGAGTTTTAAACAAATGTCTGTCCTCCTCCAGAAAATCTTATGTATGCAAACACGCGTTGCAACTTCATATCTTGTGCGCGTTTTTTTTTTTTTTTTTTTTTTTTTTTGACAGCGAATGCACACCTGCGGACCACTTATGTGCAGCCCCGGTTATATAGCTCGTCATATTGCAGCCACAGAAATTCTTTTGTCCATGAAACCATAAAGCTGCACTTTCTTTTTGCCTTATAGTCTGATTTGTCATAACTTTTCCGTTTTGTGGTAAGCTTTTCTTTGGCTGTCACTTCTTCACCATGACCTGTCTTATTTGGCTCAGCAGAACTAAAATAAATATCCTGCTGCTTTTACACACGCGCACACACACACACACACACACACACACACACACACACACACACACACACACACACACACACACACACAACGGTCAGTGATTCTCTGCGCGATCAACCTCTCACATGTTTAAGCTTGCTGCGGGAGATTTCACTTGTCATGTTTGCATAGTAAGCTAACGATTGATAAGACGATGTCAGAGGAATTGGTGCGCAAATTATCATCACTCACCAATCAGTGCTGTCGCTCTCTATACACAGTTCGCGCGATTGCAAAGTGAAAGCAAAAAACAAGCGCAAATTCAAATGCGATTTCAATATGTCACATATTGACAGTGGCTCACAGATGCCAATGACATAATTACCCAGCTACATTTCTGAAAGAATGCAAAAGCATTGACATATATTTTTCCTTCCTACAATAGCCGGACGGGCAGGGCAGAGATAGATTTTGGTAGCCCGACTGGAAAAATCGCTAGCCCCAGGACGTCGGGCTAGCGATTTTGCAAGCCCTGTATCTGATTGAGGAATCACTCATCTTTGGAAAAGAGAGTTTATTACAGAGAAATGGCTCTTTCCAAAATAAAAGCTATACTATATGCTTCTTCTGGGCTATATTCTCAGCAGCATATTGTAGCGGGTCAGGGCTGTTCAGGGTTCTGTTTGTACAGTTATGTTTTGTTTATGTTGCCATAGTGACGGGTGACGCCCTCTCGCTGCGACGGTGTGTCCTTCCGGGGTCAGAGGGCGCCCTGTGTGTTGTTGGTGTTGTTGCTGTGCGGTTGCCGCGCTGAGCAGTTAGCTAGCGGCAGTGTTCTTCTGCAGATGTCAATAAACGGCTGTGCTCCCTGGCTAGCTCACGGGAAGCAAGACCAAACGATACCTCCGTCTCCTCGTTGTCTGAGCTCGCCACATTGGTGTCAGAAGTGGGATGATGGTGGCACCCCATGTTCTGACCCGAGTGACTTCCCCCGCCGGTCGTGACCGGCCGGTGCGCCAAAAGAAGGCACTTGGACATTTGCAGGACTTTGTGTGGGGCAATGGGGTCGTCGGGGACGACTGACCCCTTAGGTGGGGGGCTATGTAGCGGGTCAGGGCTGTTCGGGGTTCTGTTTGTACAGTTATGTTTTGTTTATGTTGCCATAGTGACGAGTGACGCCCTCTCGCTGCGACGGTGTGTCCTTCCGGGGTCAGAGGGCGCCCTGTGTGTTGTTGTTGTTGCTGTGCGGATGCCGCGCTGAGCAGTTAGCTAGCGGCAGTGTTCTTCTGCAGATGTCAATAAACGGCTGTGCTCCCTGGCTAGCTCACGAGAAGCAAGACCAAACGACACCTCCGTCTCCTCGTTGTCTGAGCTCGCCACATTGGTGTCAGAAGTGGGATGATGGTGTCACCCCATGTTCTGACCCGAGTGACTTTTCTCCCGCCGGTCATGACCGGCCAGTGCGCCAAAAGAAGGCACCTGGACATTTGCAAAGTGAAAGCAAAAAACAAGCGCAAATTCAAACGCGATTTCAATATGTCACATATTGACAGTGGCTCACCGATGCCAATGACATAATTACCCAGCTACATTTCTGAAAGAATGCAAAAGCATTGACATATATTTTTCCTTCCTACAATAGCCCGACGGGCAGGGCAGAGATAGATTTTGGTAGTATGACTGGAAAAATCGCTAGCCCCGGGACGTCGGGCTAGCGATTTTGCAAGCCCTGTGTTACAGGCATGGCCCTTTATGGATGAAGCCTGATGGGAAATGTATTCGGGATGTGTGTAGCGGGACTGCCTGGTGTGTGTGTGAAGAGAGAGAGCGGAGAAGGGGAAAAAGTAACGGTTAGCTACAGAAGAGACGAAAAGAAAATAAATAAAAGGAATATAATAACTCCCTCGACAGCCAGAGTTGTGTCGGCGATGCTCGCTGTGAGTAAACTGTTTCAGCCCACTGTACGCGTTCGTGCCTTAGAGAAGAAATAAAGTTCGGTGAAGCAGTTTCCTACGCCTCCTTCGATCTTTTTGCTAGCGGAGTTGACCTGTATAGTGAGCTGTTGCCGGCTACGAGTCAGTTACGGAACCTTCAAGTAACTGCCGGAGGTTTCCTTACTACGGTTCGGGGCCGCGGATCTGGCGCGGTAACACCTGTATCTGATTGAGGAATCACTCATCTTTGGAAAAGAGAGTTTATTACAGAGAAATGGCTCTTTCCAAAATAAAAGCTATACTATACGCTTCTTCTGGGCTATATTCTCAGCAGCATATTGTAGCGGGTCAGGGCTGTTCGGGGTTCTGTTTATACAGTTATGTTTTGTTTATGTTGCCATAGTGACGGGTGACGCCCTCTCGCTGCGACGGTGTGTCCTTCCGGGGTCAGAGGGCGCCCTGTGTGTTGTTGGTGTTGTTGCTGTGCGGTTGCCGCGCTGAGCAGTTAGCTAGCGGCAGTGTTCTTCTGCAGATGTCAATAAACGGCTGTGCTCCCTGGCTAGCTCACGGGAAGCAAGACCAAACGATACCTCCGTCTCCTCGTTGTCTGAGCTCGCCACATTGGTGTCAGAAGTGGGATGATGGTGGCACCCCATGTTCTGACCCGAGTGACTTCCCCCGCCGGTCGTGACCGGCCGGTGCGCCAAAAGAAGGCACCTGGATATTTGCAGGACTTTGTGTGGGGTAATGGGGTAGTCGGGGACGACTGACCCCTTAGGTGGGGGCTATGTAGCGGGTCAGGGCTGTTCGGGGTTCTGTTTGTACAGTTATGTTTTGTTTATGTTGCCATAGTGACGGGTGACGCCTTCTCGCTGCGACGGTGTGTCCTTCCGGGGTCAGAGGGCGCCCTGTGTGTTGTTGTTGTCGTTGCTGTGCGGATGCCGCGCTGAGCAGTTAGCTAGCGGCAGTGTTCTTCTGCAGATGTCAATAAACGGCTGTGCTCCCTGGCTAGCTCACGGGAACGCAAAGTAGGGCTGTTCGATATAACGATATGTATCGGATGACTATATGAAAATGTCTATCGTTTCATATTACGCTATCGTTTGTTTTGTGGTGTCGCAAAATAAACCGTTTACAGCAATATTTTTTCATTGTTTTGATGGTCACTGTATTAGCTATATTTATTTCTTAAACTTCTTTCTTTCTCTTATATTTAAAATAACCAAACTACTGATGGATAAGCGACTGTTTTTACAACGACGGTAAACACTGCTCTGCCATCCGCTTGTTTATTTTCCACATAAACCTTTCACATTAAAGCGGAAGACCCTGTTGAGATTTTTCAAAATAAACTGAAACGATGACAAACAGAAAGACCAGTCAAAACAAATTGAGGACCTTATTTCTAAACGAGGGGCTACCTCTGTAGCATGGGCATGCTTTGGTTATGAAAAGTCTGACACGGACTTTCTACCACCTATGCAAGAGTCACGTAAAAGAGTATGGAGAGAGTTTACTAATGAGAAGCAAAAAAGAGCCGTCAGGTGCTCCAAATAAAGCTTAGACTCAAACGTTAGAACAGGCTTTTCCCCACAGCACGCCGTGTAATAAATACTCACAAAGAAAACGGTAGCTGTTACAAGTTATGCCTAAAAATGTATAGTTTCATGCATCGGTCAAAACACTCGATTCCAGGTACACGACGCCAGCTGAAAACACTTCACGCAAGTTGAGTTGCCCGAGATTCACAGAATTTACAGAAAATGTAATATTTTTTTAATATATATTGTTGTCAGGATGATAAATGTCTTCTATCGGGATATGAGATTTTGGTCATATTGCACAGCCCTAATTTAAAGTCACTTAAATCACCCTGTTTCTCCATTGTCGTGCTGAGTTTGAACTTAGGTTGATCAGATATTTGCATTAATGGGCACTTAAACAGTGTCCATTTAGTTTTTTACTTGCAGTTCATCCAATTTATTTGCTTTAATATCTTTGGAAATAAATGTACTTGGATTTTATTTACTGTCGACAACACAAACAGGCCTGAGGAGAATTTATATTGCTGCACTATTTGACATTTCCTCCAAAATTAATCAGTGTTGGATTGATTTATAGATTACAATGCATGTTTTCATTATAACTAAATAGGAGTGAGTTATTCATGTGAAGCCCAGTAAAACACAGAACAACTGCACTTTTTAGTTTGCTTGTTTCAGTTAAAAACATAACGTTTTTTCATTGCTGTCTTCTAAAATCAGACAATTTCTAAGGTTTTTAAGCAACAGCACCTACCAGCTAGATCAAAACAGTAATGCTTATTTAGTTATTTACTTTATTGTAAAAGGCACTATGACCAATACACTTGTTGTGTCATTTGACAGTACAGTCTCATTTTTATCATTCTCAATTTTATGTGCTGACTGATGCAGTTAAAAGCAGCCCATTTAAAATCCATTAAACTGACACTTTAGTTTTCAATCAGCAAGAATACTTTCAGTGATCTAAGAAGAATTCAAAGCACACAATTCATTAGCAAAAATAATTTTTCTGACATGTGAGATCTAGTAATGTTGGTTAGCCTAATTAGTGCAGCTCAGCTGACAAACTAGATTTAGGCTGGTGTCTAGGCGTGTATCGACAAAGATGCCGCCAAATAGCAGATTTTGTGTTGCTGAAAATATCCCGTGTTGAATGGTGGCATTTGTGGAGACATAAAAATATCTGACTCAAGTTTTCAAATCTTTTTGTAATAGACAGACGTGCTGATCAGAGATACAGAGTTTGTGTTCACCTGCAACAGACCACAGAATATTTTCTTGTTATGTTGAACGGGGTTAATCATTGTAACTGGAGGTGTTTTGTACCTTGGATTATGGGTGGACTTGTTCCCGCCCTGTAAACATCTCAGCTGGATTGTTGTGGTCGTGTAGAAATGGTCACTGAGGCCGGTGTAGTCACACCATGGACAGACAACAAAACAAGCAATTAGACATATAAATGATTTGTGTGTCTGTGGATTATGGGAGGAAACTCAAACAGAAATCTGACCTGAAACCTGTAATTTGACATACTCGAGTTCAAATAACCGCGTCAGAGTGACAACAAATCATTATGTGTGCTGCATTTGCAGTAAATGCTCTGACATAAGTGAGGCTACAATTTTCAAATGAGCGACAGAGTGAGCTGAGAAGCAAACAAGCAGGAAGGACCGCCGGGATACCAAGAGGTTGGGTTTTTTTTGCTTTTAGAGCAAATGCAAGAGCGAGACAGAGAAACATGTCATAGATTATTTTGATAGGTTCACATGAAAGAAAGACAGAGAGGAAGTAAGTACAGAAACAGAGAGAGAAGTGAGCTGAAAGAAACAAAACTGTGACAGCAACGCTGGTACTGGAAAGCAGCTCGAAGCCTTGATACTCTTAAGCCGTCGATGGTTTCAGGGCTTTGTCTTAGAGCCTTTAAAAGTCTGCCACAAGCCCTGGGGTTGAAAGGATGATGGGAAACATTATCCATATCTTTCATGCCCTTTGTGCAGCCGGGGCATGTCACATGGATTAGAGTGATTGGGAAGAAGATTTCTATTCATGCAGAGCTCTGTACAGGCTGATTTCACCAAAGTGACAAGTTAGTGATCCTGTTAGTGTTCTGCTCTCTGATCTCTTCTTCTCTCCTCTCCAGGTGCGACTATCCTCAGCATCCTCGATCTTATTACTCAGAAATCAGAAGTAATCATAAGCTGTCATGCTGTTTTTATATCATCTCAGCTTTTTTCTTTGTTGGAGGGGGGGAAGCATAAATTCTTCATGGTTGTATTAATGCCCATCTTGGCTGAAACACAAGTTTGGAGGGCTGCACACTACAATGACTCATCACTGAGAAGATTAGCTCAAACTTGGTGTTTTTGAAGCAAGGAGTGAAGCACCATGAAGACTGAATTCCCATTAAAAGTTTGAACTTCTATTATTAGTTGTATAAACTAGCGGTTGTGTTGTTATTGTGGATTTATTCTCTAACTGTTGATGTAACCATCAAAAGATTTTCAGGTATTTGACGTGGAGGATAATAATACGTGCATGTTTTTTTGGGAAAACTTAGTACAGTTTCACTAGCCACACCCAGGCCTGATTACTGCCAGAGCTAGCAAATTAAGAAATCACTTAAATAAAGTGTTGCGACTCCCAGAGAACCATGGAGACAGCCATTATCCACAAAGGAAGAAAATCTGGAACAGTTGTGAAGCTTTCGAGGATCGGCCAGCCTAGAGTACCAAAATTACTCCAAGAGTGCAGGTACAACAACTTATCCAGGAAGTCACAGAAGAACCCAGAACAATATTTAAAGAATTGCAGGCCTCAGTTGTCTCAGTTAAGGTCAGAGTTCATGATTCAACAATAAGCAAGAGACTTGACCATGGGAGTAAAAACCACTGTGGACCAAAGAGAACATAAAGGCTCGTCTCACATCTGCCAAGAAAAAATGTTGATCCTGAAGACTTTTTGAAAAATGTGGAGTCAGTTTGTGGATCGATGAGAAGAAGTTGAACTTTTTGGAAGGTTTGTGTCTTGTTAAATCTGACATGAAACTAACACAGCATTTCATACAAAGTACATCAAAGCATCGGTCAAACATGGTGGTGGTAGTGTGATGATCTGGGGCTGCTTGGCTGCTTCAGGACGACTTGCAGAAAATCCTGAAGGAGTATGGCCGATCATCAGTTCATGCTCTGAAGCTCGTGCGCACTTGGGTTATGCAGCGGGGACAATGATCCAAAGCAGACCAGCAGATCCTCTCAATGTCTCAAAAAGCAAAACGAAGACTTGATCCGATTGAGATGCTTTGGTATAACCATAAACAGGCCATTCATGCTCAGGAACCCTCCAGTGTGGCTGAATTAAAACAATTCTGCAAAGAAGAGTGGTTCAAAATTTCTCCAAAGCTAAGCAAAAGACTCATTGCCAGTTACTGCAAACGGCTGATTGCAGTTCTTGTTATTAGGTTTAGGGAGCAGTTACTTTTCCTCACAGTGCAAAGTAGCTTTGGATATTGTTTTCCCTTAACAAATAAAATCATCATTCAAAAGCTGCATTTTGTAATTACTCGGGTTATCTTTGTCTGTACTGTATATGTTAACTGTGAATATAAGCAGCATGGTGTCTAATGTGGTTACACAGCACTTTGGATGTTATATTTTTTGTACTCCTGCACCTCATCAGGACGTTTCGCAGGTTTACTGTAAACACAATGTGAAGCCGGGAACATAAATAGTCAGTGTGTTAGCGTGGATTCATTCTCCAAGGCAACTGTGTTTCTAATTATTTTCCATATTGTGTCTCCACAGAAACCTGCTGGATAGGGACACCTTCTCCAAATCAGACCCAAGTAAGACGACATCTCTCTATCGCTCACTAAGAACACGTTTTAGTTAGTTTTATATTTTTCACTGCGTCAGTGAAATATAAAGAGGAAACAAAGGGGATTCCTTGATGATTTCCATGATGTGTCTGTAAACTTTTCATTTGATTTGCATAAAGAAAGGAAACAAAAAGAACAGTGTTAGGAATACATGAGAAAAAACTGGGGGAAAATAAGGGCTATGGGAGCGCTGTAAGGAAATGAAATAAGCAATTAATTTGGAGATGAACGAAGCGCATTTCTTTTGCTGTGACTCAATCTGTGTTTGAGTATTTTCTCACTAAATATGTTGTCTTGGCTTGAGGCACGGCTGACTAATACACAAAGCCTGAGAGCTTGAAAGCTTCTCCCTATAGATTCACAGAATGGGCGGCAATTCTCACGCTCCTCTTCCCACAGCTAAAATAAATGTAATAACACTGTCAGGGCTACTGCATAAAGTTGAAGGAGGGCTTCAGCGCTGGCTTGACAAATGTGTCTGCAGACAGTTTAAGCAGGGACTGCATAAAAAAGTACTTGAATATCTTGTTTCTTTTTAAGAAGGCATAGCATATTTACTCCAAGCAGCCATACTTCAGTGACACCTTGCCTGCTGTCCAATATGAAAACTAAGCTCACGCCAAGAAAATATTGATATTCCATTGTTTAGTTATTCTTAATGCTACAAAGAGGACTATCTAGGGATACACCAATCCAAATTTTTACAGTTCTGCAGTACCGACCTGATGCCAGTGTTACACGAATAAGCTGGAAGTTTGACGCTGAAATGTTGCTTTTCTAGTTTTCAAAATAAAATGCAGCAAGAAAATATTTGTTGGCAAGATTTTAAATTACTAGAGATGAAAAAATTCAAAAATTAAAAGACATTTATTCACATTATTTGTTTGCATGAGTCACATGAGGAGTCTGCTTGTATGGGTGCGTGTGCATTGGGAGTGAGGGTAGGGTGAGATCGATTTCTCCCTAAAATGAAACAGCGATTGTTGTCATATCATAAAAATAAGATATTGCGATGACTATTGTAATGAACCACTAATACACACACACGTAGTCAGCAAGCAAAACAGAGCATGTCAGCACATTCCCACGTGCATGGATGAAAAATGAGTCAAGGTGATGGGGATGGCAGTGATGAGTACAGTGATGAAGATGACAGTGATTAGGAGCAGGAAGCATGGGCATTAACCATAAATTTAGTACTGCTTTTGTGCTGAGTAGCTCCTGTGATTATGCTGAGCTCACTGACTTTAGCCCCCTGATATGAAGCAGCCTGACAGGAGGAAGGAGCAAGGAGGTGAAGGAGAGCGGGAAAACAGGATGTCAAAGTTCCTGAAAATTGAACGACACCTTGGATATGTCACTCGGTGGTAAAAAAAAAAACCTAAAAAATCGAAAGAGCAGTGATCTATACAGGCAAACGAAGTTTAAATCTCTCTGTTCCCTCCAAAAGTATCCCCAGTGTTTGTCTGTCAGACGCAAAATCAACATTTTATGTGTCTGCGTGGGTGTTTGGATGTGTACATATCCTCATCAAAGAACATCAAAGGCCTCGAGGAACGAAGTATACGATGAGCGAGCTGCGTAATTTGCTTTTTAGAGAACTCTCTTGTTTCGAGAAATTGCATAATCACCCGAAATGATGTCTTTCACAATCTGAAGCCGGCGAATATAATGCACATATTCGTGACTCGTGAATGACACTATTAGACGCTTTGATGTTTTTCTTTGTTTAATATATATTTCTAATTCAAGCATTTATGGCTTATCAGTCATATTCTAATGGATCCATGAAATACCATGACATTTGATTTGTTTTTTGATTTTATTTGCTTACTGTCTTATGAAGTAAGGCTCTCCTATTCATCCGTTAGTCAGCCAACCTGTCAGACAGTTAAAAGGTGGTTGTAAATACCAATATAATAATATTTATTTAGACTGCTTGCCCGTTTCTTATATATTATACATGATTATAAGGTAGACACTGACTAAAATGGCTGGGCAGTTGCTAAGTGAGTGTTAGTAAGGAGTTAATGATTAAAACTACTGTTTATGTGCCTCTTTTTACAGTATGTGTACTCTACACACAAGCCATGGGCAACAGGGAGTGGAGAGAGGTGAGTGTGTGCAAACCGGGTTTGAAACATTTCCTTCCATTTTATTAAACTTCTGTCCACTTCACTGCTGTCTTTCCATGTACACACTATGGAGAAAACAGTTCTTTTTGCATAGTTGCTAGAAATTGGCTGAAATTGGTCAAGTCATGTCAGAAACAGTGAGAAAGATTATTCATTAGTCTTCCCAGGAGTGGATGCCCCAACAATTTCACCACAATGCCAGTCATGTAATGCTCTGACATCTCAGAGTCCACAGCGCTCGGTTAAATTCCATAACGATAAAAGTTACTTTTATCTGTTCCTTTATCACAAGGGGTCACCTTAGCAGGTAGCTCTGTCTGTACACCGGGTGCCCTTCCTAGCACAACCCCTAAAGGAGAATTGTTACTCTGGTTTGAATTAAACCAGCAACCTTTTGCTTATCAAGCAAATGTGCAAACCACTGCTTGCTTTGCAGCCACACGGCATGGGCTCCTTGCAGTCAGCAAGCCAACCATGAACTCTGTACACCAAAGTATTCCACAGTCAGATGTGCAACCATCTGACAGCTAAAACAACAGGACAATGATTCCAAGCAACGACGGTAAATCCAGAACAGAATTGCTGAAATGGATAAGAATCAGGGTGTTGCACTGAAAGCCTTGCATTAGCAGATACCCACAAACCTCAGTGATCTTAGGCGATGTTTTAAAGAAGAGTGGACCAAAGTTCCTCCATAACGATAAGACACTGATAAAGTCAGAAAATTGTTATCTAAAGTTATCGCTGCTAAACGTGTTTCTACAAGCTATCACATAACACGGTGTTTTTCACGCACAGCTTCTACATTTCAGTTTTGTTTCTGTTAAATAAATAACGATACTCTATAATCTGCCACGCGTTGTTGTTCATCTGAGGATGTTAAACTAAACCAAATCATTTTTTGTCATATCCTGAGTCATAAAACCTTGGCATTGAAAAAGGGTTTGCTTTCTTTTTCACAAATATCAGCCTGTTGGTAACACTTTAATTAAGTCAAAGGGTCACGATGAATCATCTGCACAAAATTTCATTTCCAGTAGCAGGTGAGATTTTTCAATTTGGACTCAAGTGGTGGCTGGGCCTACGTACGTTACCTATGCCAAAAAAACTAAAACACACCTCAATATAAAAAGACTAGCTCTATTAAAACCATTCTTATATACACAGTGTTTAAGGTTTGGTTACTTTCAGCTGTGGTTCACAAGTTAGAAAGGTGACATTTAACACTTGTTTGGTGTACGCACCCTAGCCTCTACCAATATATAGGTGCAGTATATATTTCGGCAAGACCAACAGACAAAAGAAGTAAAATAATGTCCTGTAAGTAAGTAGCTACGGGATATTGTCGAGGAAAGTAGAAAATGTTAAAGTGTTGTGTACACTCTAAATACAGCTCACAGTACTTTATAAGATATTTATGACATGGATGCAATACCAAAGTGTTGCATAATACACAAAGTGCAACAATACAACTGTTTTCAGTCCGGCGTTTGTGGGATTTGAGGCATGTTATGTTAGTGATTCAGTGAGGGAAGAGATTCAATGTGCAAATGTAGTTTCCTTGATTAGGCCTAGGCTAATGACGCTGTGAGATTTAATTGCCTGCTTTTGTACAGTTCAGGCATCTGGAAATGACGCGAAGATTTACAGTGTAAACTGAAAGGCTTGTGATGTGGTAGTGCTCGAGAGTTAGTAGAAATAACCAACAGCCACCACTTTATTAAGAGAACGCGTGCACGATTCATTACGATCGAGCCGCCATCAACAATACGTTTTACAGTAAATATTCATGAATGCAAATCAGGGGGCAATTCTTTCAACACCAATCATTCGCAGTTATTCATAGATCCGAGTAGCCCGTCATCTGCATGCATTATTAACCGGCTGAGTTAAATGCCAAATCGGAACCCAACTGACCCCATTTGACTTGATACTTCAGCTGCGGTGCATTCATTACACTAAAGCTGTACATAATCTTCTGTAACAAGCCTCTCGCCTAATGTGTCTCCTGAGGAAAAACCTGCAGGTGGATACAATATTTACACGAGTCACTGCAGCGTCATAAAGTGCTGGTAAAAGCTGTGATTTGGGAAAGGTTAGAGCTTTTAAGCGTGGCGAGTTGCAGAAATGTATACTGACATATTATAGATTGTAAACTTGTAGACTGTAAAAAGTTGAATGATTTCCAAACTGTTTGTCTCCTAATCTTTGTTTTTTCTTCTTTTTTGTCCAGTTTGGCAGAACAGAGGTGATTGACAACACGCTAAACCCAGACTTTGTTCGGAAATTCATTCTGGACTACTTCTTTGAGGAGCGACAGAACCTCCGGTTTGACCTGTAAGTAACATGTACACGTGCGTGTGTGTGTTTCTGCATCACTGTGACATGATTAGTTCCTAAACTTGCATTTAAGACTCTGGATATAGATGATGTTATAGTTCACTGAATATCGGTTTGGCTTTCATGAAAGCTTTGAGAGGTATTGAAATGAAAAATTCTAAGTGGTAAATGTGGCTGTTTTTACCATAGTCACAAAGATGATTGTTATTTCCATCTCTATGGTTCTGAGGCTTCTCCATGCTTAAGCAAAGAAAGTAGGAGGTCGGAGCAGCAGCAACACCTCCTGTGAAAGGTGGGTGGGTGTTGCACCAGAAGCCTCCCTGTGATTGCTTTGGTTCCTAGCAGATTACCACGGTTGCCCATAGTTTGCAGTCTTTATATACTGTATCTAATGCATGGATTTAGACTGTCTTGTCTCATATATTACTAGTACACAGCTCTGATTCTCTTCTGCTGGTGATGTCCTGATGACTGAGTCATGTGCTATGAGCACAGCTGTCTCATACTTCTTTCCATGGAGGCAAAAGATTCTATCTGTAGGGTCTTAGATTAGGTGAGGGGATTCTCCATCTCATGTGGCTCTCAGGTCACATTTGTTACTGAATTATGGGGATTTCAGTGGCTTTATTATTTATATTCTAATCTATAAAGCAGGGAGCCATGGCGACAGCACCACCGGGATCTCAAAGTTCTCCCGTGAAGAGGAGCTAGCGTGTCTGCGTCGATGTTAGTCGATTCATGATAGATAGCAAAACGAGGGAAAGAACAAGGTAGACACACACAAAGACGTCAAATGTGACTTTGTAACCCAAACAAATGTGGTCTCTCTTTCATATCTGCTCTTGACTACGACTGCACGTTAAGCCAGGAGTAATGTGTTGAGCTCATATGTACAGGTGTGGTGTCGCAGGGTCTTGTGGTGGAGAGACAAAACCCAAATTGATGCGTGCAATTTGGGTGTGCATTGCCACATGCGTGACCATGGTGACAATGTGCGTGTCTGGTTGCATGTGTTTGCGAGTTTGTGTGAAGTTTAGCAGGTAGCCATAACAACCAGGGTTTCTGGGGGATGGTGGGTGTGATATAGGAATAGACAGATTTAACCTTTCATATCTAGTCCGGCTGCTCCACTTGTGTTCCACACCATGTTACAGCCCGGTGTACATTTTCACATGTACACAAACAAGTTACTTTCTGTGTTTTACTGACTTTGTGGGGCTCAGTTATTGAACTGTTATTTGCTTATGAGTGTTGTAGTATTTCAGATGAAATGAAGATGAGCCGAATGATGGGAGAGACTCCGATGTTTACCGCTTATGTCACTGCAACCGAAGCTTCTTAAGCAAATGATCTTTAAGCTAAATTTATGCCCTATTGGCTCTATGTAGACGTTTTTAGTGGCTTCCCCGCCTGTCTTCTGTTGCTCTCTTACATTAGAGGTGTGCAGGTTTTGGATTAGCACTTATCATTGTATTTGCAATATCAGGAGAGCAAGTTTAAATCTATTGGAAGAATGACATCTCACAGAAAGATGGGGACATGTAAGGACATCTGTGTGTTTGCGTGTTGCGTCTACGTCTGCTCATTGGTTATGTGATTATAAATGAATGAATGCATAACTCTGTGTCTCTTGAGTGGTTTTCTGAATGGAACTGGACATCTGAGGGAAAAAACAAACAGGCTTTTTGTGGGTCTGCGAGTAGGTTATGTGCCATTTTCAGTATCATTCAGCGTGTGCATCCGTGTGTGAGACTCCTATGTGTGGCGCTTTTGGTGAATGTGTCTATCATAGACTGCATATAAAAGATAGCCACCGTGATGGCTCCCATTGAGTGAAAGTCATGCCTTGAAGTCTCGAGGGTCTTCACTGTTGCCGCCTTGATGTGATTTGGTTTTGGTCTGAGGGACACTGCAGTCTTACACCAAGAAACAATCTTTGGGAACAAAGAAATTTGAGTAATGTGAAATCTTTTCCCAAAAACGACTTTTATATAATGAGACGTTCCAACTACAGAAGTTGACCTCAGCTGGCCATTAGAAATGGTACAGGTTTAAACCTCAAAAGCTACAGTGTCTACAGTATCCGGATGTGTGCGTGCAGCCTTGCTGCTTCTCTCATCGTCGCTGGTCCTGCTGGCCTGCAAAGGGTAACGCTGTCTGAGATGATACCAGATTGAAGAATGTTTACTCCCTCAGGCTTATGGCAGTGAGATCTCTATGAAAACAAAACAGTTACGGAGCAGAGGTTATGAAATACTACAGTATGTCCTCTCACTATGAATTATGATAGTGCATTGTGTTCCACAGGGCTCACTGTGAAGTATAGTGCACTGATATATGTCTTTAATTTTACACTTCCCTAAGCTGAGGCATATACCGATATCATTCTAAACAGCTAAAAAGATAAAATCTTAGACATAAAGCACGTCACATGTCCCACTGAGTTGAAATGGGACATTTTAAATATTGGTTATGCTTGGATTTGGATTAAAAGAGAATCCTGCCACACACAGAATATACTGTACATCACCTTTAACATCCATGTGAGGTAACAAAATTGCCTAGCATTTCTCCCCCACTGTATTACCCAGCAGAGGCCAATCCATATTTAGTGGTGGGTGAAATGACCTGAGCTGTGAAATGACCTCAGATTGCTGAGTGAATGGGTCGCCTGATTGCCTCCCATTCTTCAGAGCTGGAGGGGCTATTTCTGGAGAAGTTTGTCTCGCTGCAAATATTGTGTGTTTAAGAGGTTGCCAGGTGAAACTGAGGATTGAGAGTTGTGAGTACTGTTCAGACGTGTGTGACAGTAATGAAAATAGATGAAAACAAACGAGGACAGACTTCTTCACCTAGCAAGTCAGCAGTTCACCGTTTCTGTTTCAGTCGTTCACACGTATGGCCTCGCAGATATACGTGTGACTGCCAATTAGTCCATTTAGTGTCATTTTAATAGAGGGTGACTGTGATCCTGCAATGTTGGGAAGTGAATTCCCAGAGCCTCCGCTGAGATTCTGCATGACAAGATGCTTAACCCCATTACTGATTTACCCTCTCTGTAATCCCTTTTGTGTTCCCAGCCGAGCTCCTGTCACCCTCCATCACCCTCTAATGCATTCACAGTGTGTTTTTGTTTTTTTCTGCAGGTATGATGTCGATTCGAAGAGTGCCAACCTGTCGAAACACGTGAGTGCTTGTGTATTGTTTTGTGTTTTTGTGAACGTAAATGCTGACCATGTCATTACCTGTCATTAGACTCTTTCCAACCACATAAGAGTACTCCGGTCATTAGTCTGCTGACTTGTGGTGTGTTCAGGCCACACTTGAATTAATAATAAATAAAGGCAAATGTGTGTCGGTGCAAATCGAATGTATTTAGAATTCATGAAATTGTCAGCTAGAGTTGTATGATTCAATTTCAGCTTCGTTTGGTCTGAATATATCTTTATGCCGAACAAATGTAGCCCTTATGTTAGGTACAGCTTGCTCGGACATGGAGCTTTAATTCTTAGTGGCATAAATTAAACAATTCCTCACAGATTTTATTCCATATTGACATAACAGCATCACACTGTTGCTGCAGATCCATAATGCAAATCTCCCATTTCACCACATCCCCAAGGTGCTCTATTGGATTGAGATCTGATGACTGTAGAGGCCATTTGAGTACAATGTACTTATTGTAATGTTCAATAAACCAGTTTGAGGTAATCTGAGCTTTGTGATATGGTGTGTTATCCTGCTGGTAGCAGCCATCAGAAAATTGGTACGCTGTGGTCATAAGTGTTGCTGGATGGCCAAGGTCAGCAACGGTACTCAGGCTATGGAGTTGAAATGGTGCTCGGTAAATACTAAGGGGTTCACAGGGTGCCAGAAAAATATCCCCCACACCATTATATCACAAGCACAGGATGAACTGTTTATACAGGGCAGGATGGAGCCATGCTTTCATGTTGTTTATGCCAGATTTTGAGCCTGCCATGTAAAACTCACAACAGATAACAAGACTCATCAGACCAGGCAATGTTTCTGAAACACTCACATCTGGAACCAACTACTGTGCAACTTTTAAAGTCACTTAAATCACCTGTATTCCCCCTTCATATGCTTACTTTGACCAAGTCTACACATCTAAATGCATTGAATTTCTTCTGATTACATCTTTACCTTAAGTAGCAGTTGAACAGGTGTGCCCAGGAAAGTGACAGTTGAATGCATAACAAAAAAACACAAAAACAGCAAAGGTTTTAAGAGATGGCTGTCTACATGGACCAAAGTCTATAAATAAGAATATAAGGTGACAAGAGAATTGGCATTAAAAATCTTAATATTCGCGTATTCAGATGTGTGTGTGCACTTTTTTTTTTCTGTCGGAGGTTTCTTCCTGTTAAAAGGGAGTTTTTCCTTCCCACTGTCACCAAAGTGCTTGCTCATAGGGGCTCATATGATTGTTGGGTTTTTCTCTGTATGCATTATTGTAGGGTCTACCTTAAAATATAAAGCGCCTTGAGGTGACGTATTGTGATTTAGTGCTATATAAATAAAATTGAATTGAATTGAATTGATGCAGCATGCTGATTTGCAGAATCTGTATATTCTTTCATATCTGCTCTTTTTAGTCTCTTTTTAAAATATGTCCACCGCGGTTTTCCTTGGTCTTCCTGTTGTTAACTGTCTTTTCTCTACATGAGTGATATTATCAGTCTGTTTACATGCATCACTTTGATCCATTTAGTGAGATTCACTGTGTGTGCATATATCTCAGTGGCTTGGGTTTCAGTGTAATCTTGCTTGCACACACCTGTACTTATAACATCAGCTTTATGGTGATATCTTAGACACGTTTGAGCATGGTGGTTGCTCTAGTAACAGGACAATGACGTGAGCCTGACTATCCAAGTCGCAGAAAGTCACAGCAGCAGTGAAAATGATGGACGGCAATAAAAACAGGAGCTGAGGATGAGAGAGTGGATATCGTTTTTACACAGCTGTCTTTTCTCCTTTTTCACTCAGTGTCCATAACACACGTTGCTGTGTTTGTCACACTTGCATGTTTCAGAACAGATTCGATGAAGCACATTTGGGTTATGCTGCAAGACAATGATCCAAAATAGACCAAGTCCACCTCTGAATGACTCAAAGGAGTAAATGAACTGATTCTTAAATAGCACTTTTCTACTCTACCTGAGCACTCAAAGTGCTTTATACACCTTAGCTCCTTCATCCATTTATACAAGCACTTTTTTTCTATGCTTAAGTGCTTTCTAACATTCACGCTCCTATGGTTGCATCGGTGAGTGGCTTGGAGTTCAGCATCTTGCCCAAGGATATTTGGCATGCAGATGGAGCAGCCAGGGATTGAACCACCAACCTTCTGATCAGTGGGTGACCTGTTCTAACCCTTGAGTTCCCCGCTCAAACTCTCCAACTCGACTGAACGGAAGAGTAGACCACAATTTCTCCAACTCACTGACAGTTAACGCTTGATTGCATTCCTTGCTGGGGTGGGTGGCACAACCTGTTATCAGGTTTATGGCGTAATTAGTCTTTCACATATGGCCAGGTAAGTTGGAATTGTTTTCTTCTCATAATAAATAAAATAATAATTTAAAAAAAAAACAATTTCGTATTTTCTTTTATGATCCTTTTCTGATATTTAAATTTGTTTGATGATCTGAAACATTTAAGTGTGACAAACATGAAAAAAAAATCTAAGAAATCAAGAAGGCGGGGGATAGTTTTTAACTGAACTTTATATTAGGAACTCGTCAGTCCAGTAATGTAGAATAGTTGAGCATTTTAAAAGTAGATCTCATGTTGTAAAGTTTATAAAAGGTTATCCAAAGTCTTTACTTCGATTTAACCAAATATTTGTTTTCTCCAACTGTAACCAAGCAGCAGGTGAAAGCAGACTTACACACTCTGAACGACTCTTTTGTTTCAGACTGTACTTTTTGGAAAGTGTGTTTGCTTTTCAACCTTCACTCACTTGACTTTTGTGTCAACGTCTACCTCTGAGCACAGCTGCAAACAGCCAATGCTGCTTTTCCCCAAGGTGAAACACTGGAGCCATTAGTTCTTATCATTGCATGGCGTTTAGTATCCAGCTCAACAAGTCTGCCTGCGTAGCATATTACAGACGCATACCCTTTATGGTGATGTAAAAAAACAAAAGAAGAAGAAATAATGGTAGCATTTTTGTACACTTCAAATGGAGCATTGTGTACTAAACTCCATCTAAATGCCAACATGTCCTCTGTTCTATTTGATTAAGAATAACAAATGCCTGAGGACACATGGACTGCTTTCTCCCTCTAGCAACACTGTTTGTCAAAATGATCTATTTTCTTCTTTTATGGTATTTCTTCAGCCCAGTTATAAGCTAATACAAGTAAATATGATAGCTGTAATTGGAACCTTTGTGGAGGCATTGTAGCCAGGCTTATATTTCACCTTCACTAAGGCCCCATGCAGCTGTTGACTGCTGTGCGTTATCATTATGTGGCTTCCGGCTAAATAGGCGCAAATGGAAGTACAACAGTCACACTGATTTTAATGCAGAGCCACAGTAATCGTGTTTTATGTTTTGACCTTTAAAAAACCTCCCAAAACCATATACTTTACCTTATCACTTACTGTTTTGCCGAACATCGTTTCTAAAATTGATTGCTCACATTTATAAAGACTGCAAATGTACTGCTGGCGTTTATATGACAAGTGTATGAAATAAAAGGAGATAAATTGGGTGCTACAGTGCAAAACACAGTCTCCAATGCAGGTTTAGTCTCTTAATATTTCCCTTCAGGATATTTCTTTTCTTATTTTATTGGGTTTGATGTCTCTCTGGATGCAATCATTT
The DNA here is from genome assembly GCF_900408965.1 of Simochromis diagramma. Classification (NCBI taxonomy): domain Eukaryota; kingdom Metazoa; phylum Chordata; class Actinopteri; order Cichliformes; family Cichlidae; genus Simochromis; species Simochromis diagramma. The sequence goes on from NW_024386908.1 coordinate 3,184,286, forward strand.
CCTCTTGTGATGCCCCTAGCTGTTTCTTTTTTCTTTTCCTCTTTTTATCCTCTTTCATTGCCATACCCTTGTTCTCTCACTCTTCTCTTTTCCCTCCGTGCTCTGGATTTGCTCCCCCTTGGCTCACTCGTTTGAAATCAATAATCTCATACAGGCAGAGACAGCAGCCTTGGTGCGGCTCCTATGGGGGAAGCCAGGGAGTTAACCCATTAGATGGTGTTTTAACATTGGGAGCTGTAGGCTGCGGACTCAGCTGGGACCTGGGTGAGAACTAGTGTGGCATATAGAAGGAAAAGCAGAAAGAGTAAGGATGAAAATAAAACACTCAATGTTGGTGTGTCCAGTTCGGTTTTTATCCATATATCTGAGTCGTTCCATATGACATTAACCAAATTTGAAACATGTTCCCTGAAAAATAGGGTGTCTTCTGTACAGTAAGTGCAGTATATTCACATCGTGTGCTTTTTGATTGGCTTTTTTTTAATGTAAGAGGTAGCTACTAAAAATTTCAGGGCTAAAAGAAATATATTTAATATTTAGGCTTTGGTTTAAAAATCATAACAAATAGCCAGGTTTCAGATGTTTAATTGTTTCAGTAGTAAAACTGCACTAGTACCACATCTGCAATGTGGTACTAGCAGAAACAAGCACTGGTGCAATGATCCATCAGCAAAACATCCCCTTCTCATTTGTTTTGAGCTGTTTTCTTGAGTTTAGTAATTGCTAATTATTATCTAACATAGTATTTTACTGGCTTACTGCCTGAAATTAGCTATTATGGTATGTTTCCTCTTTCCTATGTTTTTTTTTATATAAACATGCGTTGTTTTTTTATTGTAAAACCACCGATTGTGTATTGATAAGAAATCAAGAAACATGAAAGCCCACAGTGACAGTTGAGCCTATAAGTCAACAGAGTTTCAAGCCTAAAGCTTTTAAACATCAGGAAACTTCCAGAATTAAATAGCTAATAGCGAATTCCCTCTAGTTATCTTCCAATACTGCAGGTGATAAAACTGGTCATAACACAGTCTTGTCAAATTGTATATATGAGCTTTAAAAAGCTATGAGGTACCCCCCAAAATGATTATAATCCTTTTGAAGATGTAGATTTAGATTCATCTGCTCACATTCCCTCGTTTTTTGGATCTCATAAAATAGTTCATTTCTTTCTTTAAAAGTGCTGAAAGGTGCTACACCCACACAGATATTTTTCTCATTAAATATTTTTCTAGCTCATGCTGTTATATATTTAGCCATTAGTTGCATATAGCCAGTTCTCAGATGGACCTCATGTAGGCAGCAGCCACAGTTGCTAGGTAATTTGTGGATTTACGGGTTCACCTCTACATGGTGGATGGAAATTATTATCATCATTATTATTTTGGTCTAATTTCGGCACACGTTTCCACCAAAACAAATATGTTCATAGCAGACTGACACTGTGTGGCTGCAGGAATGTAACTGTGATGAGATAGATGGGAAGAGATAAAGCTGAGAGGCTAATCAATGGACCAAAGAGAATCTGATATGTTAGTGGTGCTTGGAGCTGCTCTGGTCAAATATTAGAGATCCTATCTAACAAAGACAAATGATCTAACCCCCAGTTAAAGACCCATGAAGAAGGCATGTTTCTATAATCCATATTTAAATATATTTATATGGGAGAAATTAGGGTTTTATGGGTGTCATGTTTTCTGAAGGCTGGTCATTTTTGACACTGAAAAGCAACTTATCATTGTTTTAAATCCATGAGGTTTCTAGGATGCTGCGGGTGCACTCACGTCTCTGGCTCTCTCAGCATCAGCTCTAAAGCTTCAATATGTGAAGGCAGTTTAATTTCCCAAGGAAGTGGAGGAGCACAGTGGGGCAGGTGTGAGGGCTGGTGGGAGGAAGGCTCAGTTTCTTCTTGCTAATATGATCTATCAAAGGTGACGGTAGTGGTATTTGAAAAGACTTGGGCCTTTGGGGGTGGACTCTGTATTGATCAGCAGGTCAGGTTTGTGAGTAACGCAATGTCTGATTGACAAAAAACATGTGTCGGCTCACTTCTTTCTCCTTGACTCTGCAGGACTTTCTCGGACAAGCCCACTGTACTCTGGGAGAGATAGTCGGATCGTTGGGCAGTCGCTTGGAAAAACCTCTTGGGTGAGTAGGAGCTCAGATAGCTGTAGCAGAAAAAGGTGTGCAGACATCTCAATGAGTATCTGATCAAAAGTCGCATGGGGCACTAGCAGAGTTATATCCACAGTCTGCAAATTTTTAGTCAGGCCTGATGATAGTGGCATCAGCCCAGATTCACAAAAACACCATAACGATGTTTTTATCAGAGAGAAATGGAGAAATGACATATTTAGCTTGAAATTTTGACTCTTCAAACTAGATGAGTGAGAGCAAATCTTTGTGTCTCTTCACATTACATTTCCCTGGGCTAATTTGCTAATTTTTTTAAATGCATTGTTGATTATTGACAGCCACAGTGGCTTATTGATTACCGCTGTCACATTAACAAATAAACCTGCATTGTTTTTATTCGTCCTCGTGTTATCGTTATTGTATTTGTAAGCAGCTAATTCAGTCTTGTTGTGGTTCTTTATCACTCTTGTCCACAATGCTGCTCTAGTGGCCTCCTCTTATTTACATATTTTCTCTCTCATGAGAAAGCCCACTTGGCTTTCTCTCAATTGTGTCTCTTTAATCCAATTAGCTTGTTCATTTGAAGCCTCGATGAGCCTTTAGATCTGCAAAGAGCGTTGTTGTTAAGGGGAGAAATAACAGGGAACATTGTCAAGAACCTGGCAACCTGTGTGTGTGTGCTTACTGCATATCTTCTCTTCACGTCAAAGCAAAACTGTCATCCTGTTGAGTAAGAATCGCCATGGTGATTGCAGAGGCAGGTTTCCCATGGAGAGGGAAGGAAGGAAAGCGTGCACGTCTTTGGAGTGGTCCACACATATAGTTCAGTTGTATTTCTCTTGATTATTTACATTTGCACGCACACAAAAATGTTTGCTTGGCTATATTTCTGGGGACCAGATGAGCCCCTTAAAATAATCTTACCTCAGAAGAAACTCTTAACCCTCAAACAATCTTATGAAGTGGTTTAAGAAACTAGCCGCAATAAAAGTTCTAATTTTTCTCAAATGTCCTTGTGGCATGAATGACGGACCTGACCAGGGGGCCCACCTCATCACCAGCGACGGTGACGAGCTGGGTCCGGGGGCCGACCGCGGGTCCAGCGGTGGACGTGACGACCTGGGGCTCGCAGGCGGCTTGGCAGGCGACCATACAGCCACACACAGGACCACACAGCATCTTGACCTCTGGCGGAACTGAGGCAGGTCAAGACAGCGTACTGGCCTCTGGTGAGGACGCCTCTGGACTGGACGGCATGGCGACCTCCAAGTCAGGCAGAACAGTTCCTCCCCGCACGCTGTCCACCAGCTCTGGCAGAACAGTTCCTCCCGCACTCTGATCCCCGACTCTTTCTGGGCAGGTCGCTTCGGGGTGCGGACCTCCGGCTTGTTATGAGCAGGTCCAGACGGCATACTGACCTCCGACTCAGCCTGGGCACGCTGACCTCCATGAACACGTGGGGGTCGGCCAGGAACCGAATCAAGCTGCCAGATTCATTATCAGCTGCCTCCCACGCTCGGACCGGTCCTGCAGCTGTTCCGCCTGGCCACCTGCTCCCTCTGCATGGCTGCGAACTCGCCCACCATTCGGGCCAGCGCCTCCACTACTGGCCCAGTTGTGGTTCCGCCATGCCGTCTCCTGGGTTTCGGCACCACTGTGGCATGAATGACAGACCCGACCACATAGTTCACACGTTTAACACTTTTTATTCCGGTTGCTGTTCTCTAACAGACGGCCGCAGCTTTTCAGCTGTGTCCCACACACAACAACAACAACAACTCCAACCTCAGGTCCCAGCACGTTCTATACAGGGGAGGCGTGATGAGCTGATGGAGCTCCGGTGTGTCAGCCTCCCCTGCAGCTGCGCCACGAATGGATGTGTATATTGGAAAATATTCAGCGCCTGTTCTTTTGCAAACATTTTGTTAAAACCGGTTGAGGAATAGAGATGTTACTCCTCCTTCTTTGTTTTGCTACTTGAGTACATCAAATGCAAAGTGTGCCTTGGTTATCACAAAAGCAGTTTGTGGAAGAAAAGTTAAATTATGGGGTGTGAATTGAGTTCTTTCTTTGATATTCAGGGATGTGTAAAATGTGGAGGTTGGTTGCTTTAGTTCCTGAAGACGTTCACTCTCCGTATGTTGTGCCACGCTTCTGCAAATATATGCAGATGAGAAAAAAGCAAAACAATCAACGCTGAATGAAACAGGTTTGTTACATTCACATGTGCGACCAATATCGACCGTTTATAAGAGGTCAAGAGTGATTTGGTGCAGAATGAGGAAAACTGTCAACTTTCATTAAAAATGAAGGGGCAGGACACACAGCTGTTCTCTGGCTCTGGAGGTTGTGTCTGTATTTATATATGTGCGTGGGTGTAAGCGACAGTCAGGCATACACCTGCAGCCTGACATGACAGGCGGAGGACGTGGGGGCGGGGCTTAACAATTTTAACATATTGCATTGTTCAGTGTAACTCCAGTGGGCATTTAGGAGTGTGTGCACGTGGGTGTGTGAGAGAGACACTTAGAGTAACCGGCAACAAGAAGCAAAACGCATCATCAAGTGCAGCAATGGTGAGGCACATGGTTAACGTAGCATTCAGCTAACTTAGCACTATCCACCCGCCATATTGCAAACAGCTGAAACAGATGAACTGTGTAGGTGCAGCTTCTGCTTGTGTGCAAACAGACACATTTGGAAGTTTAGTACACGTTTACAGTATCAAGAGAGGATAATATATCTCTAAAGAGAGCTCCAAACCTTAATTAATAATGAATACATTTAATCAGTGACCATAACTGGACAACATGCCTTTTTTCCTCCTTCTTTAGAGTTTCCCTAACTCAACGTATATGTGCTAGAGTTATCATAAAATATAATTACTGTAATAATAATGATTGTAGCTTTACACTAGAACCATCAGGAGGGGTCACTTTAACAGCAGTAATGGCAAAAGCGTAATTTCTTGAATAAGTCACGTTCATTTTCATCTATTTCTTCTAATTTTAAGAGCAGACAAAACAAGTATTTAAGATTAATATTTATGGGTTTTATTATTTAGATCTTAAAGTTAAAATGCACATTTGAGTAAACTAATAAAGCGTACAAAAAAAACTTCGAACAACTATTTCCTTGCCTAAGATTTCATAACAATATGAAAAGCAAAAATGAATTTGGGGTAACGTGTGGTATTAGACGGTATAAAACGCGCTCACTGTGAAACAGATTGAACAGCTGATTGCCTACATTTTAAAGCTGACCTCACTGCTGGCTACAAAAACATAAGAAAGACATTTTAAATAATTAATGTAAAAGTAGGTCAAAGTTTATCACCTCCGCCTCTCACGAACGTCCACTCTGCTCCGCCTCAGTCAGTTTCTGATTATTGGACAACCTACCCTAACTAATGAGCCTCCCGCTACCCTCCTAACAAACCTCATTTCCTGGTTCTCAGACCTCGTGTGCCCTTCTCCTTACAATATGATACACTTTGACATGAGTGCTCTGACTTAAATTTCATTACCAGGTCACATGTAAACAAACTGATGCATACTGGGGTAAATTGTCCAAAGATATTATGCAGCACTGTCTCTCCTTGCTCCAAATTCACACTTCAAGAGATGCCCATTATTAGAAAAATGTTACCTCTAATTTCAATAGAACAAAAGCAATTTAATGGAAAAGCTTCTGGAGAATATTTACACAACTCTCGTATTTGCATTACAGCAAATCTGAAGCTACAGCCACTAGACAGTACATGCTGTCGTACCAGTGAAATGTGATAGAAGTATTTTTATGGAAGCAGTTGATGCTTTTTTGAAGAACATTTTAATCTATGAGTATTAAATGCTGCTAGTATTTCTTTCTTTCTTTCTTTCTTTCTTTCTTTATTTTACTTTAGCACTTGCAGAATTTATCCGCTGTAGCAGAACTTCTTGGCACACTGTGCTCGATAGACAGCAAAGATTGTTGTGGCATCCAGAAGGAATGCGGGTCTCCCTTCACCATGTGTGACTCTGCAGTTAACACTTTGTCCTTCTGCTTCCTGGGAACCATCATCATCCAGGACCTTGAGTCGTCAGTAGTCTCAGCAAAAGCCCAGCAGAGACTGAAGAAGTTCAACCTGCCAAAGTCAATAATGGTGCACTTTTACACCCCCGTAATTGAGTCTATGCTCACATCCTGTGCCACCATGTGGTACCCTGCTTTAACTGCGAAGCAAAGGGCAGACTGCAGACCATCATCCTCTCTGCTGAGAGCTGCTGCCTGTTCTCTGTACAGGACCTGCACACCTCCAAGACACGGAGCAGGAAACATTATGGCTGATCTCTCCCACCTCGGACATCGTGTTTTTGAGATATATCCTGCCGCCCATCTTAGCCAAAACCTCTCACCACAAAAACACTTTGTTTTCAGCTGCAGCTCTGGCCTTATTAATGATGCCCGAGGCCTCTGCTGGCACAGACTCTATCAGACCTATGGCCAGTCTGTGAACACTCATCTTAGATTGTTACATTAATACAATGTCTGTATTCTTAATTGTTGCACTTACACATTAATGCTCTATTCGTGCCGAGGACATTTTCAGTCGGCGTCTCGCACTTTATTTTTAAAACTCTACATCTCTTTTGTATTTTCTAATCTTTTTTTTATTGTTATTGCATTTTGACTTTTTGTTTTTAATTCACTTTAGTTTCACAGTTTCCACAGTGGATTTTCTTATTTCACTTTAGTTTTTATTGTTTGAACATGTTTTTTGTTTATTTTTTTTATCACTTTCACTGTTTCATTTTGTGTCTTTTTCATTATTATTGTATGAAGGACATATGATATAAAAACCCAGTAGGTGTCATGTGACGTTATGTGGTAGGCAGGTTTAGGACCCAAAGGATGGAGGGCAGGGGATTCATGAGTACGACACAAAATGAGCATTTATTGCTCGTTGGTCTCAAATAACAAATTCCAAAGTGGTTTTTTATTTGTTTTCCTCAAAGTAATTCCAAAGTAATCCAGTAGGAAACAGAATTAGGGAAACACTGAGGCACACACAGTACCATAGAATGAGGCACGACGCAACAACGAAGAAAACTGAGGACTTAAACACCCACATTAAATAAGGACAGATGGAGACACCTGGGGGACAGAATCCAACTAACGAACCAAGGATAGCAAAACTCAACAAACACACATGGGACAAGAGACTATCAAAATAAGAAAGGAAACAAACACACACACAAACAAGACAGAGACCCAGACAGCCATAGGGACAGACTGGAGAAACAGACAGGGACCACTGAAGGGAACGATAAACATAGCTGGAATGGGAAACGACGGGAAATGACTAAACTAGTGACAGATCCACATATATGATCTTAACAAGGAAACAGAAATGGAGGCTTGAAATGTAAACACTGAGATGGGACACATACAGATGCAGAGGATGACGACTATCACATAACCGAGAAGAACCAGAAAACAAAAAGATTACTAAGGTACAACATGAAGTAACAAAACCTGGAATCACAAGCAGACCATTACTTAGAGAATACGGGGGAAACATGATCATTATAACGAGGAATGAAACAAAACCCAATAAACCAGAATCGAACCCAGAGCAGAGAAACTAAAACCAGAATCACTAGATGACCACAAAACTGACACAAAGGGACTAGAGACCAGTGTTGGTCAAGTTACTTGAAAATTAGTTACCAGTTACGCAGTAAAGCAATAGACCTGTCAGCCCAGTTCTATTTGTTGCCACTATGCATCATATAAAAGTGCATCAAATGAACTAAATGAGAAACAAAACTTTGGAATATCAGTTTATAGAAAAACCAGGAAATACATAAAGTAACGAAAAAAACTCAAAACACTGGGACTTTATAAACCCAGGGGACCTAACAATATCTGCATTTCTCTAAATGTCAAACTCTTTCATAATATGGCAAAGATATTATAGATCATGTCAGGCTTATTTGGACTTAGAAGTTTGATTCGATTTACTTAAAATTTAATTTTCTTTATATTAAACAGGAGTTACATGTTGAAGCCAGTAAATCCCTCAATAGCTTTTTCTGACCTTTAACTCCATAAATTAATGAGTCTGTTAGTCTTATTGTTGGGTAAAATTAGCCTGAGACCACCCCTGATTTCATAAATATCATGACTTTATTACTAATACCATTTTCATTTGAAGCACTGATCCTGTTGCTTCCTGAATATTTTTGAATAATCAACAAGGCAGTTTTCTCACTTTGTATTTTTTTTTCTTCCCCTTTGCTCTTTTCTTTCCAGAACTCTCTATTTCTGTCTTGTTCACACACTTGCTCATGCTCTTTTTGACACTTTTGTTCCCTCAAACAAGATGTCGGTGTTCATTGTAAGTGGGAAGAGGGTCACAGAGAAGCCCCGTGGAACTATAGAAGAGCCAAGTAGTCTACAATTTTAAATACAAGTGAACCAAGACACACACACACACACTCAGAGGCTGATAGCTGTGAATACAAGCATGATTGTAAGCATTTGTAAGAAAGGACAAAAGAAAGTGTATCTGCCTTTGGTGTCACATGGATTTGATGTCAGTGTGCCTTTTGTTAAGCAGAATTATAGTTATGAGCTTTCTTTTCAATGACAGTGCGTGCGCGACTGTGTTTCCTTGCGTGTCGGGGCATGACCAAGAATAGGCAGATCCTGATGTTTTTATAATGACAACTGATGTCTCATTCAGATAGTCCACCTTCGCCGGGAATATAATGAAAAGCACAGCCCAGAAGTGGCCCAGTCTTAATTAGCTGTCTCTTGCCAGACACTGATTGCATATCCGTGTGTCTTGATTAGAGGATTCACAGCGTTTCCTCACACACAGACGCACTCACACGCATGCAGGAAGACGCAGAAGAAGAGACGCTCCTGGCGTGCTTTTCAGCTTAGGTGTTTTTGACAAACTAAAAAAGAGGAACGTGGTTTGGAGCACGATGATGAGCTCAGAGATGTGTATTCATTTAAACACAGACTGTTTTGTGTTGCTTTACTTGATTTCAGGAAACACGAGCATCAGTATACGCTGTCGTTTCACCCGTATTGTGCTAATTTGTCATTTTCGTACATATCGTCCCGGAGGAGTTTGAGCTTCCAACTCTATATCGCATCTGTCACACACGTGTGTCTGTGCATGTGTGCGTTTGTGTGTAAGGCACAACTGTGGGATACGTTATTCATCTATTGTAACTATGCAATCCTTTCGATTGCCACCTGCGCATTATTTTATTTCTGTCAGAATAATGATTGCAGCTTTCTGAAAAATAGTGGAGCGAGAGCAGGCATTTAGGAAAATAACGAGCATGGGAATCCAATTCGATGTCCCGCCGGAGGGGACCTAGCTCGGAAGAGTTGTCATAGCGACACCGATCAATACACATGAGTGTCTCATGTGTATTGTTGCCGTGAGACGACACGATGGAGAGTAAGAGGATACCAACAAGTAAAATGGGCTGTATGGACGGTGATCGAGAGTTTTGCAACTTTGTGTTGTGTTTTCCTTTTTCTGTTACACCATCGTTCCACCTCGCGTGTGCTCAGTTACGCTGAATCCCAAAACCAATAACATGAAACTGGTAGGCGATGAAGTGTTTGTATGTTGTTCCTCGTCTGGAAAAATTATGAAACTTTCACCGCTATGTAAGAATCACCTTGTGTTTGTTCAACCGCTGTTAAGGCATCTTTACATTCAGAAGCTACAGGTGTGGGGAAAAAATTCAACCACCTGTTTAGTGATTAGCCTGCCGATCATATACTTTTAGGGGGGCAATCACTTTTTCACACAGGCCTTTGTAGGTTTGCATTTTCCCCCCTTGATAATAAATGCCCTGATGATGTAGAAACTGCATTTGTGGTTTGCTTGTCTAGTATTTGTTTGATGATCTGAAACATTTAAGCGTTACAAACACGCGGAAAAAAAAAAAGGAAATCAGGAAGCGGGCAAACACTTTTTCACACCACTAGTGGTCACCAGTGATCACTTACGTACATTAAATCAAATAATCATGTAAATAACTGCTCAGGCCGAGTGTTTTGTTACATTTATATACTGTATACCTGTATTATTAACTTTTGGCAGCCCTGTAGTTGAGCAAAACGTATTTACAACAACGTATGCATAAACCTAACGTACACGTAATGTCGCGACTGGTTTTAAAATCTGCGACTACACATAATATATGTGCATATATGATTTGCAAGGATTTGAGCGCTATATGTATATATGTTGATAATCAGGGACACTTGCATTTTATATAGTAGTTACATTACTATAATCATTGTAGTAAGATGTACTCGTGTACAGTTATTGTGTAGTGCTAGTTTAACACTTTATAGATACAGGCATGTTTTAAAGTTAAATCTGTAGCTATGCTGTGAGTATTTGTATATCAAATCCTGCTTTTCCTCTTTGCAAAGTACTAATGTGTCATTATGAAATAGCCTAAAATACTGGGACTTGTGTACTGAAGCTGAATCATTATTTAAAGCCAGCAAATGATTTAACAGAGGTGCTGATGAAGGTTGATGATGCTCTATTTTGTAGTTGACTGGAACCCACACAGCTCAACATTTTTAATTAGCTTATCTCTTCTTTTATGTCCAATTTGCCAACAACCCCCTGCTCTGCTTTTATTGTTTCATGCTGCCGCTGTCGAACCGCAGCACAAAGAGCAGGAAGTCTATGTAAATGAAGTAATTACTTTGGATATCTGGAACTTGAGAGCTGTTAAATGTTATTCTGAAACCACTGAAAATTAGATTAAGGGGTGCAAAGTCAAGTGGAAATATGGAAATGCAGTTTTCTTGGCTGTGTTGTTCGTTAGGTGCGAGTAAGCTGTAAGTCATTGAAAACCTTCTCAGGTCTGTGAGTGGGAACACTGTGGGTCTTTCCGTGGCTTCTGATTTGCTGAAATCAGAGTGTCTCAAGTCCTCTTTGGGTATCATTGGTGCTATTTGTTCATGTGTACTTGAGCAGACATGCATAATTGCAGTCAGCCATTCAGATATCAGTCATTTACAAGAGGATGTTAACAATCCAAAGACACTACTTTGTACATGTTCCGCATCATCGCTCATGCGGAAACAAAACAGTAAAGCGTGTGAATCATACTTAAAATTCGCGAGCTGAAGGCTTTACTGGGATTTTAAGCAGGCTGTTGTTTTAAATCAGTATTGCTTTATTGATTTTTTTTCCCCTGTTGCTCTAATCCTTCCTGATCACTCCATCTCTATGCTAATGTCATCTGTAAAGATGTGTTTTTCCCCAGCTTTTCCTTATTGGAATTCTTGTGTTTGGACTACATACAAGCCTATTTAGATTGTGTTTAGTGTTTCATCATACGGCTGCTAGGCTACAATTTAGCGTTTTTAAACTCCCCCTAAGAATCACTGCCGGTGTCCAAGCAGCCAAAGAGACTGTAGTGGCAAACATTATTAAATTTGTTGCATTTGGATGAATCAGGGCTTTATTTTTATCATTCTGTCTGCCTTATCCTCGTTGTTACAGTCCTCTCAGTCTTGTGTAGACCCACCTCTGTGTGCTGCCTGGATAAAAAGAAGAAAAACTACATATTAATTTTACATTTCTTTTTCTTTTTTACGCTTTATAGTCTCTGAAACAACCATATGGCGTTCCATAGGATCTGAGGTTGCAGGATCTGATAAACCCATTTGTAAAACGTTTTATTCTCGGCCCGTTATGCACGAGACCAGAGTGAAATAGAGAAGGACTATATTCACACAGAAGTCCTAGACCCCAGTTCTGAGCTGACTTAATGACTGTGAGAGTCTTTCCCAGCGAGGTGAGTGTCTCGTAGCGGAGCTCATCACATTCCTCTTTGTCAGAAATGTAGGTTCTTTCAAAATCTGTGTCAAATTATGTCATCCTGCGCTTTCTCACATGCACACAGAACGTGCTTTTACTACATCAGCGAGGGAGAACAGAAGATTTCTCTGCTGCAATCCTCACGATTAAGAATTTATCCATAATATTATTATTCGTTTTTCCGTGAAGCCCTCAAACCTCAAAGAGTTTTAGCATCTTACAAGACCATAATTTTCCTCTCATCTCGCTCATTTCCAGGTGCAGCAAAGCTTTCAAATGCTGATAATCTAACACTACATTTCCAGGGTCGTCAAACAGCTAACACTCAAAGTTATCGACAAGCTGCCTGACATAATAAGCAGTCCAGAGCAAGTAACCGCAAATCCATGAGGATCTGGGTGGGTGTCCACAGAGCTCGAGGAGAGTAAATGATTGACTTGCATTTGCCAGGATCAGAAAGAAAACTCTACATAAATGGGAGTTGTGCTCTGTTTGCTAATGCATCGGTTACGTTGGCTTGATTAGGTTGTAGTATGTTGTTTATGTTGCATGTGTCGCCTTTTTTCAGCCCACATTTTGTTACATATTTAAATAAATGTAGGTGTAGTTCAACTTTTTCAGTGCCAAACTCGAGAACACTGAAAGTTTTTTGTCGTGCTCGTGTGTGTGTGTGTGTGTGCAGTGGGACTGTTTAAAGAGCATATTTGTTTAGGAGGAGGAGGTACAGTAAGTGGTGACTTCACCTTGAAAACCTTATGCAGAGAAAGCGCTTACACGTAAAACACCCACACCGACGTGCATCACCTATTCTCACCTTCCAGTCTTTGCTACAGCTTCTGTGCCCTTCCCAGGAGCAGAAGCTGATTCATGTGTGGACTCGCACACAAACAGCACAGAAACACAAACACCTTTTTGCTAACAGTATATCTTGGAAATGAGGTAATAAAACATGCGAGTGATGTTTTTCCTCCCAGCTCTGCTTGTAAATCTAAAATTCCTGATTTTCTGGAATACATCAAAGGAATATCAGCGAATTTGAGAGGTGACAATCACGGATATATGATTCTATGATTTGCTACTTTGTTGTGCTTTAGGACCTTTATGTGTCCAAATGATCCCATGAGCTATGCTGTCAGTGGAATTTGCCCCTTGTATAGTGAACCAGTGCAAACTGGTCCTGGGTGATTGCAACTGCAAAGACTACAATGATGACACGTTACCCTGTCATATCATTGTCAGTGGGCATCTGAGTAGAATAGTAAAATATCAAAATATTCAGTAGAATATCTTCCTGAGATCTCCCAGGTGAGGGTCTTCAAGCATGTCTTGCTGGGAGGCTGCAAAGCAGACCCAGGGCACGCTAAGGGTTCGACTACTTACATCATGACCCAGATAGGTAGGTAGGTAGGTAGGTAGGTAGATAGGTAGGTAGATAGATAGATGGAAATATTGGTAACAATATAAAACATAAGGCGTGTTTCATGGAAACTTGTAGCAACAATACGTAGTGTGTAATCAACTGCGATGAGAGAAAAACATCTCAACACTGGCTGGGTTCATTTTCAGAAAAGAAGCTTTCCGTCTGTCTCCTGTGGTTGACAGTGAGCAAGCAAACAAACCTGACACATTTTCACACACAGAAATACGACTGACCGTGTGTCTGTGCAGGACGGGAGTGGTTTCAGACACATGGAAGTCCCCTTCCTGCTGTGAGAAGGTCACAGTCCCGCCTGAACCCTTATGCGGGATGTCTAGAAACCAGTGCCACTGTTATCAAACAAGCTAAATGTGTTCACTGACTGCCCTTCGACTGTATAGACTGCTCTGATGGTAATGGACTGGTTCTTGTATAGCGCTTTTCTACTCTTCTGAGCACTCAAAGCCCATTCACCCATTCGCACAAGCACATTGTTCTAAGTGCTGTAACATTCACACACATTCATACTCCGATGGATGCATCGGAGAGCAATTTGGGGTTAATAGACTAGGGGAAGCCAGGAATTGAACCACCAACCTTCCGATCAGTAGATGACCTGCTCTACCGCCTGAGCTGATGGCAGCTCGAGTAAGGAAACGTGAGCCGTCTTCCTGTGTTTTTCAACTTGTCATTTAACCCTGAAGTGTAGGCGGAAGAATACATGTGGACAAAATACTGTGGTGATGACAAATACGCTGTTGGTGACTGTAATCTCATGTTTTGCTGTATTGTATCATAAACAGAGGCATTCCAGGGAAGAAATGCGGGACCATTATTGTGAAAGCTGAGGAGCTGAACAACTGCAGGGTGAGAAAGTGACTTCTACCTCTGTTTGCTAAATGCTGCATGTGTCCGTTTTCTCTGCATGTTTCACTTTGTACAAGCGCTTAAGGCACTATGGAAAATTAAAGTTACCAATCCAACTTTTTCCTTTTTCCACATAATACTAATACTTGACTTTTGCCATCTGCCGAGATTGAATAATTTATACTGGCACAGTCTGATATCCCCGTGTCGGTGTTGTTCCTGAGTCATCATAATTAATGTTGGTCCAGGTTCGACCAGGTGACCAGTCACCTTGCTGTGATCTCGTGGTTTAGCACCATGGACACACAAAAACCAAACCCCTGTAACATTAACCCCTCCCCTCCTTTTTTATTCCACATCAGCAGGTTTTTTTCCATGCTGCAAAACTATGACATCACAACAATGTGAAAGGAAGCATTCCTTCAAAGGTGTGACCCTGTGCGCTTTGTTTCCTTCATAGTATGCTAGCTCTGCTGCTAGCAGAATAAGCTAAATGGATTATGACGGTTATTCGATTCAGCCTTATGAGTCACGATTGGATGGATTTCAGGTCTAAAAATTGTAATGATGCTTCCCCAGTTACAGCAGCTATTTGAATGTCGGTCTTAATTTTGCATGAAAAATGGCGTACCTCTTTTTAGTGTTGGCAAGAAGCTGAACTGGCTCGAGCTCCCTTTGAATATCTGTTTCATGCAGTTCCCGAGCCCACAAAATAGAGAACAGAGGTTAGCAGATTCAATAAAACACAACTGTAGACGATAAGTAATACAGTTTTTGGATCAGTCTATCATCATGTAAGATCTTTTTATTTTTCTTTACAGTTACTTTGTGCTATCATACTCATATTGAGAGGAAACCCATATTATAAACGATGCTGCAATCAGAATATTCAGCCTTCCACCCTGACTTAATATATTCCTTTCACTCTCTCCTCATTAGGAATCAGTGATGATGCAGTTCTGTGGAAACAAGTTGGACAAAAAGGATTTCTTTGGCAAATCCGACCCCTTCCTGGTCTTCTACAGGAGCAACGAGGACGGCACGTGAGTTCCCATCTCTTCATTGCTTCGCGCCCCCTTTGCTCCCTCTCCCCTTCCGGGTCTGGTTTAATCCTTCCCTGCATCCAAAGGAAATTGCTTTCATTGATTTGCCTCAGATCAAAAGCCATCCTGCCTGTTTAAGCATTTATGTGTGGAGACGCTAACATGAGCAACGTGCGCACAGATGTATGTGAGTGTATCTGGAAGCAATAGGATAAGGATTTTGTGTGTGTGTATGTGTGTGCGCGCACATCCGTTTTGTTTGTGTTTTCAATCCAGAGCGCCCCATGAACACTCCTCTCCATCCTGCAGTGTGTTACAAGTCAGATAAAGCCTTCTGCTCTGAGGGTGGGAGATACCAAGTCCACTTTCTAGCTGAGGGACTAATGAAATTAGCTTTTTTTCCCTCTATGTCTGTGTGTTTGCGTATCAGGAAAGTACTGCAGCGTGCACACTCTTCCACTCAAAGTGGCAGGAAATTAGCTGGATGTCTCTTTAATTGAATACTCTTGTTTTTATTCCTGCTTATGTTTATTTCTTTAATCCATCTTTTCCTTTCTCCTGCTGCTGTTTCTGTGCTCTGCCTTGCCCTGGTGGAGCTAGAGATGCTCGAAAGCACAATAAGAATGAATAAAATGATGTTATATTGTTTTGGGGTTTCTGAGCAACAAACTTGGATGACTCCCTGCGCTACATTTCACTAACATGTACGAAATACATGTGACGTCCAGTTAGTGCAAAATCTTGGAGATAGAGATGCCCCGTCTGACAAGGTAAATCGGGACAGTCAGTTACAATGGGGCTGATCTATACATCTCAGTTCTGTGCTCGCCACACTTTTGCAGCAGCGCCCCAGCTGCTAGAGGAAGAGCTACCGTAGCGTGGAGGAAGCCAAGAACAGTGTGGAGGGACTCGGTGGCTGCAACGCCAGCAGCTTTTCTTAGTGTTTCTGCAAACTAACTGCAAACCTCCTCCTTCTCCGTTTTTCTGCCTCTCGCTTGCTCTCAACATAACAGGTCATCCACCCGATTAATGTTATCCTCACTTCACCTGCGTCTTGTCAGCTCCACTTCACATGTGAGATGTGTGCAGGTGAGCTCAAAGTGAGCCCGAGAGCAAAAAAAGGAAAAAGTAGCATGACCGTAAATGACAGCACTATCTGGTAACCTGTAATGACTCTCCCGCTGAGCTGAAATGACACCAGTGTAAATAAATTAGCAGAATAATGGAAATCAGTCTTCTTGTTATCCGTTTTCTTTATCTTGGTACTTCCGTCATATATGTAGTAAGGAATAGAGCTTATTGGTCTAGCAGTGATAGCAGCAGTAAACCAAAGCCAGGAAATACTACTCGGACAAACACCATTAAGCTGTTTTGGCTTTACAGTGTTGCACTTTCCTCACTGCCTCTCCTCTTTGGTGTCTCTGCAGGTTTACCATCTGCCATAAGACAGAGGTGGTGAAGAATACACTGAACCCTGTTTGGCAGGCTTTTAAAATCCCCGTTCGAGCTCTTTGCAACGGTGATTATGACAGGTATGTCTCTTTTTTTTAGACAGCAGCTATTATGGCAGGTTAAGTACAATGCAGCGACCAAGACGGCCATCTGAATCATCCAGGGGAGTTCTTTTCAGTACGAAAGGCACTCAAAAATGCCATTTTCAGTAATACATGCACCTCTGATGATTTCAGTGTCTGATGGCCTCTTCAGGCTGCGTAGCGCTAAAACATTACATGGGTGTCTGTGCCTTACTTTCTCTCCCATCTGCTTATTTTAGAACAATATTATCTATAGGGGTTAATTAGCGTCAATTATTGTGTCACTTTTTTTATTAGGGTTCATTTTAAATCACAGAAGCTGCCCATCATAGAGCGTTTTCATTATGATTAATTTGTGAGGTCTCTTATTGTAAGCCATGTTTTGGAAATAATCCTGAAATTGATGTAAATAAATGTGACAGTGAAAATATATTTACTGTATTTTGCAAGGAAATTAGCATTTGTTAAATTGAGTACAGTGCGAATGAATAATGCATGATACTGTTTGCAGCTGCCAAGCTTAAATATTACATTTGTCAGTTTCAGCAGGAGGGAAAAGTTGATGAGTGTAGATGCATGATTTAGTTTTCCTCTGGAAAAGTGTTTGGCTGTCATGTTTTATAGTAAGATTACTTCATCAAAGTCGGTGCATGTTTATACATTTGAAAGCAGCGTAGCGGTTTGACTTCTAAATGAAGCCTGTGACTGATGTGTCATCCAAACGATGCTTTTAGAAATATGCTTCATAGTCGCTTTGGAAGAAAGAACATATTATTTTCTGGTGGTCGGGTTTATATTTAGTTTAGTGGGGTCAATGCACAAGAAACAGACTGCTAGAAATGGTTTTGTCATACCAGGATTAAGTGAAGCAAAGATCCAGAGAGCAGCATTTTTTCATTGTCTGCCCCCAGCATTTATTTTGCACAATTCAGTCCCCACACACACACTCATACACACTATATGTTACAAAATATCTGATCTTATTGTTTTTTCCATTGATTTAGAAACTGATGTTTGTTTTCTCTTTAGATTTCTTTGCAAAAAAACTGGCGATGAAACAGTTTAATTAGTTAAGCACCCTCAGTACCGGGGCAAAAGGGACGAGATCGCAATTAATCAGTTATAACACAAGGTCAGAAATATAAGTCTCGACATGTGTAGCATCCACAGAAACATCTGAATCTCATATAAACCATTTCTACAACCACCAGAAAAAGCGAAGACACCAAACAGTTACGTGATTTGTTGGAGTTAAATGTGAACCAAAGCATATTTTCAAAGGTCTTATATGCTAGAAAATACTTTTAAAAATTAGGCGATGGAAATTAAAATTGTTCTATGTTTGAGTCACAGTACCTTTGACATAGTAACATCTGCAGTAATATTTACACCTCTGATGAAATTCCACAGGTATTAGCTTTATTTTGATACCAAGATTGTATACACGGAGTTCGTAATTGCAGAGAAATACTCTATTTATTTTGGGCATTTCATTTTCGAGCAGGAAGCTCAGAAAACCCCGGGGGCCTAACAGGTTAAAGATGAGCTTATTTGAACAAATGGCAAGAATACTTATTCGACCGGAGGCAAAAATGTATGAGTCCACTCCTTAAGATATCTACATATTTTGGTTAGATGTTTGTTAAAATTTCAGGCAAGCAATGACATTGCTCATGTTGATGTAATCTGTTTGAATCAAAGCAACTCTGCAGGGAAGGGACAGCTTTAAGCATCTAATGTAATGTCTTGTTCCTGTCACACAGGCCTAGAGAACCGCTTGCAAGTATCTGGCAACCAGTGGTCACTAGAGGAAAATGTGTATTTCCTGATCAGTCGGTGAATAATTGCTGGCAGCAGGCTTAGAGAAATGTCAGTGATCTGCTGATAAACACTGATTTTAGGGAAAAGTGTGCATTGCTGGAGGTTGCTGTCAGCGGCTAGTGTGAAATTGGTCACAAAGTGGTTTACAGTGGTGCACCGAAAACTTTCAGGGGATTACTTTGATTGCATTTGGAGTCACCAGGTGAATCATCAGTGCAATGAAAGCTTTAAAACTGTAGTAGTAAGGCAAAGCTTTTGCTTTGAAGGTAAAATGTCTCATTTTCTGCTTTGCTTCAGATTTTGTAACTATCACTTTGCTGACGGTGTCTTCTATATAAAGCTTGGGTGACTGTGGCAATTTGTAAGCAACTAAAGCAACAACAGGCATCATCACAGCAATCACCCTGTTGGTGACAGCCAGCAACTACTCACCCACCAGTTGGAGACACATTTTTCTCTAGAGGACTAGTGGGTCTCAAGGCCTCTGAATCTTTAAACAAGCTGTTTTAAGTCCTCTTCTTAAAAGGCTACCCAGCATTTAATTCAGCTTTCTTTTAAGAAATTGTGAACTTTGCCAAAGATGAGCATGTTAGGGAAATCTTTCTCACCAAACTCATGCACAGCCAAGAGGAGAAAAACTGAAACTGAGCATTTACAGCACCCTGAACTACTAATATCCATCCATCCATTCGCTTACACTTATCCTTTTCAGGGTCACAGGGGGCGCTGGAACCTGTCCTAACTGTCATAGGGCGAGAGGCGGGGTACACCCTGGATGGGCCGCCAGTCTGTCGCAGGGAGAGACAGACAACCATTTGCACTCACATTCACTCCCAAATGCACAACTATGGGCAATTTAGATTGATCAATTAACCTACCCCCACTAACTGCATGTCTTTGGACTGTGGGAGGAAGCCAGAGTACCCGGGGAGAACCCACGCAAACACGGGGAGAACATGCAAACTCCACACAGAAAGACCCCGACCGTGTCACCGTGCTGCCCACTAATATCTACACCATATTAGTAGTAAATATATGCCCGAATATAAGGAGGAACATTACAGGTCCCCTTTAAAAGTTTTACAATTTAGGCATAAAGACAAAGCTGACACATTTTTGCATAATATCCTCGAATATCTTAAAGAAACATCGCTATGTGTAATTATTTGTTGTGCAACATCTGTTTTACTTTACATCTCAGCAGAAGTCCAAGTGAGAAAGCAGATTAAAGCAGATAAAAGTGTGTGCCTCTCTTATGACAGCCATGTGAGTCCCGTCTCCTGCGTCGACAGCAGCTGTGTGGGAAAAGGGCACACAACAGGGTTTAACATAGCTAAACTAACAGACAGCAGCATCGATCTGAAGTTTGGTCCAGTAAGCTTACTGGATGAGGTGAGACACAGCGTGCCTTATCAATAGAAGAGTCAGGAAGCTCAGTGGACTCGCACACAGAAACACAGACACGCAGGAGTTGAGTGTGTGTTTCTACAGTCTGGGAAAATAGATAACGGGGAGCTCAGGCTGGCAAACAATAGGGAACTGTGTCTGTCTGTGCATAGATGCTGTGGTCGGCCTGCAATCACTTGCTCACTCTCACTCAAGCACACACACACACACAAACATGTACATTGAGGCTGTGAAACTGCTGTCAGTTTCTCATCACATCATCAAAGCTCACCGTGACAGGATGTTTCCTGCTGAGCTGTGGCACAACACCGACTTAATAAGACACCCGCCTATATAAACACATGAAAATACATTTATGCCAGACAGATCAGCACGTACTTGTACCTCTCCAGGAGACAACGTTACGCCAGCCAGGAAACACACTCATCATCAGAGTGCTCATCATTATCAGACAGCCCATTCCCACTCCTTATCTTTACAGCTTTCTTTCCTTTAATGTCCATCTGTCTCACTAAGCAGCTCTAAGGCCCATTAATGATGGTTTGCATTTCCACTCTTTCTCATACTGGGAGATAAAAAGGATGGAAAAAGTGCAGCTTTGGCTTTGATTTCCAATTAGATACTGCAAGTTTAGAAAGTGGTACAGCATGCGTGCTCCCAAACTGCTTTTCACTGTGAAACCAACAGCCTTAATCGACTGGGATTATATGAGTACTCATTCTCTCCAGCAGAGTGTTTTTTGCTTCCTCTGTTTTAATTTGCTGTTTGTTCTATGCCCCACCACACACACACACACACCCTCCATGTGTCACTCCCTTTTATCAGGCAGAAATAACCCTCATATTGCAGATATTAGTTGATGGCATGATAGCGCAGCATTATCTGCCTCCTGCAGACTGTTCTGTTTTTATTTATTTTTCTACCAGCTTCCTCATAAGCTACAATAGGATGCAGAAAATAGATGTATTTGGAGATGAGGTGTACAGTGACAGGCAAACAGTGTGTTGGAATAAAGATAAGCTGCAGAATGGATCTGCTTCCACTAAAAGCTCCATGACATCGAAGAAAGAAATTGGCATTCTTCTGGTCTCGGTGTACTTCATCATTTTGCAACATTGTGTCTTACTTTTTAAATATGTTGCATGGTGCAAATAAGCATTTTAATGCCTCCAGGAGTATAAAATTTAGCTGCACACCAGCAGAAAAAGTTGTTTTGTTAACCTGATTCTAATCTGCTCCTCCCCTAACAGAACAATCAAGATCGAGGTGTACGACTGGGACAGAGACGGCAGGTAAATACTTATCGTAACAAGTCATCTGTCGTGTAAGCTTTTACATTACAGGCTCCAGAAGCTCACTTCACTCAGCTCACGTAAGGTGTAAATACTCTACAGCTAAAATAATAAATGCTGGCATTCCTGTGCTGCTGCTATTGCTTTTAAAATCAGATTTACGGACATGTATTTTTGCTGTTTATATTACATGAACATTTTCAATTGGTACAAACTTCAAGGCCTGTTGGACTGAATTTTTTTCAGGGATATGTAGTTGTGTAATGCTACAATTGTCACGTGTGGAGTGTGAGTGAGGTGGACCCAAGAGCAGACACAGGCGAGGAGATGGGACTGAACTTTAAACAAAAACCGAGCCTTTTATAGCTGATGTCAGAAGGCAAAAGAAAAGCTAAGACGAGTGCAGGGAAGACAACTAAACTGGAAAACACACTATGAAAACCTATGATACTAATTACTGTACAAGACTATGAAACAGTGATTAAGCTATGACACTGAAGACTAAGTCTATGACTGTGACTATGAGAACCGTGAAAACTGTGACGACTATGACGAGACATAACTGGGAAGGTTACACCGACAACGTGACACTGAACACAGGAAGAAAGAGGACTTAAATACACAAATGAGGAGATCAGGGAGGTGGAGACACATGAGGAAACAGCTGACAAGAATGAACATAAACTAAGCACCTAGAACATGGAAACAAGACTTTCAAAATAAACAGGAAACATGACAAGACGCAGACATGCCACGAACTTGACAACAAGAACCACAGAGACATGAAACATTACAGGTAGACCCACGAAGCAGGGAGACTTAGAACGGGGGAGAAGACACAAAAGGATCCACAAACAAACGACTAGAACAGCAACGTAGGCATCGTAGAAATTAGATAAACTAAACTGAAACTAGAACACAAATGAATAACAAAATACGCTAAAACTCAAACACTGGGTCACACGACCCTGTACCATGGCAACAATCATACTAGAGACAACAGTGGTTGGAGACCACGAGATGACCACATTTATTGTTACATTTTGCAGTGAACGTCAATCCTTTTTCCTTTGAAATCGTTGCTTTGAAAATAGCAACAGGTCTGCAGCCACTCGCAGCCAGTTGCTATTTTCGAAGTGATAAAATGCGATAAAATGGCAATAAGCTGGAGTCAGTCTGCTATCTTTTGCTTTCTGTTAATTATTGTTCTTAATTATTTGCAAACATTTGCCAGTCGGTCTGAGAGTGACTGCAGACGGTCTAAGTTGGATGTTCCTAATGTTAAGATGAGTTATGAACACATTTCCACCTCCATAAAGTTGTTATGAGAGGGGAAAATGATGGTGGCCCTGAGAGGCCAAACGGACTGCAACTTAAAACACTGGCAATAAGAAAAACACTGCAAAAGCCCACAAAACACAACGGAAATAGGAAACAACAGATTTCCAAAAGCACAAGGGAAGTGTTTCTGGGGAGACAATAACCCGACGGACCAGTTGCAGGAACCAAAATATGCTAAGAATTGCATCGGGAGACACTTAAAAGAAGTGGAGGATCTATCGGTTTTATGAGGAAAGAAAAGATGAAAGGTAAGCGTGTTAGCTTAACTATTAGCCTAAAAATCCGTTATCAGTAATAAATGAATCATGATAAAACACGACTACCATATTTCGGTTCCTGCAACTGGTCCGTCGGGTTATTGTCTCCCCAGAAACACTTCCCTGTGCTTTTTCCTATTTCCGTTGTGTTTTGTTTGCTTTTGCAGCATTTTTCTTATTGCTGGTGTTTTCTTAAGTTGCAGTCCGTTTGGCCTCTCAGGGCCACTGTAGAAAATAGCTATAGCTTTTGATTCCTTCTCAAGCTGCAAGCTTGTTTATTTCTTCTGTTAAGCTGAGCATTTTAATATGGTCGTCTAAGGTGATTAACTGGGCTCAGATTAGCTTAATTGGTGTAAAGGTGGGGTACAAATCAATATCTAATAAGGTGTTCTGCACAAGCAGTTGATCAGGAACAAGAAAGAAAAGATCAAAGTAATAACTGTTAAAGCGCTGCATTTTTACATTTTTCAGGACGGTTTTCCAGAACTGCTGAGTGTGACTGTAAGGCTTTCAGGGCTTATTGTACAGATATTAATCTGATATGCGCTGATAACCTCAGCGCTAGCAATCACTGATAAACAGACAGCAGTGCCTCTCCTTATTACTTTGTGTCTTGATTGCATTAACATTCAACATGTCAGCTTCCTGCACCCAGTTAATCCCTAAGTCACACATAATTAACAGAAGTCTATGTTTTCAGTAGGTAAGAAAGCTGAGTACACGATCGTCAGCGATTGACTGCTTAATGATGAGTCTGGATTTTGGCTGCTGGCATTCAGACAGAAAGAAAACGCAGCAACATTTGTCAAGCTGTAGTTTAACAGGGAGCTTTTTCTCTATTCTTTGTACTTTGGAATCTATTCAGTGTCACTCCTAATCTGAGCCATAGTGTGTTGGTGTATCTTTTTCAGTGGGGAAGAAATGCTGGCAGTGATTTTTGTCCATGAAAGTGTTTTAATCCTGCTTTAATCCTCCGTAACAACAAACCTCCTAATTGTTGCTCTGAGGTGTATATGATGTTGTTTTTTTTCTGGGATTCTTATCATTTCATGTTGATTTAAAAACTTCAAACATAAAATGGAATCTTTTTTAAGTTTTTTGGCTTTTTAATGATCTCTGGATTAGAAACTAGAAAAATTACATTAAAATTAATTGACAAGATTGAAGTTTTTCCTCAAGCTTTCGTTCTTGTCTCCTTTCTTCTTCATTTCTGTTTGTAGTCATGACTTTATTGGAGAATTTAGCACCAGCTACAGAGAACTATCCAGAGGACAGAGCCAGTTCAACGTCTATGAGGTGAGTTTTTCCTGCATGTATAGGAATGTTAGTGTATTTAAATTCAAAGCTGAAGCTCCTATGGAGACCAGTGTGCAGGTTTTACAGTGTGTTTTGGTTTTTTTTTTTTTTTGTCTGGAACCTTTCTGCTGAAGTTTAACCTGTGTGTGTGATGTCATGATACCAAAAATGTAATTAGTTCCAATCCAAGGACATTTACAGCATTCTCAATGCACAATTTTGTACTGCAAAAAATACACTGAACTTTAAATAATGTAAACAGTAAAAAAGAGAAACAACTGTACAGAACAGAAAGTGTCAACTTTCTATTTTGGTAACAGGAATGGCTACCAAGTTTCCTACTAATGGTTCTACAAGATATAACATTAGTTACACTATGTTAGCTTAAGCATTTATATAATCTTAGCCATTACTAAAATTTTAGTCTAGTGAACATGAATGATTTCACAATAATAATGCCAGCTGTCTCAAACACAGGATATTGAATGTTAAAACAAGCTGAATCTTCCTTTGAGCAGATTTAGTTACCAGACTTTTAAGTGACAATTTTGTAAGGTTAGACTAAAGCAGTCGTAGGTGTACACACTCCCCATCAGTTCCAGAGGAACTGCAGCCTCAGTCAATACACTGAAAGAGTACAATTGTGTTTTCTGAATTTGGCTTTCATTGAAGTTGAAATGTATCGTAAGTGTTAGGGAAAAATGAAGAAGGGACTGACTCCAAGCCAGTTTTAATAAAGCCAGTAATTTGAAGCTACAGATTTTCACAGATACAGTTGATGTTGTTGCTGATACCATGAACTTTGCAGTAGATGGTATATATCGCCTTAAGTTCAGCATTATATCTATCACTATATTTGTGTTTTGCAAAAAATGATGACATTGAGATGAGAGGGTGAAGTGCTAATTTATGAGCTAATGCTAGCTATCATGGTTAGCAAGGTGCACAGATACTGTTTAATTAGTGCAAACATTCAAATAAAAAAGCAAAATTTCACTCACCAAAGTTGAAAATGCAAGTTTTGTTGGTTGGTTCAATTATAATAGAGCGAATGTCTTTAAAAGTAAGTAAGTAAGTAAGTAAGTAAAAACAAGGCGCTTTGACTTGAGGCGTTAAGAACTAATAGCAGATCAAAACAATAAGCATCGAGTTTCTGTTTGTCTAACTGTAAGGGCAATCTTCATTTTACTGCATATACAATATGAAGGATTAGGAACTGCAAATGTTACTGACATTTATGATATATAGTCAGTTACAAAGCTAGTGTAAAATTCAAGAAAGAGCAGAAAGAGAGTAGACCAGGAGCTGAATCTTCTAGTGAGTTTTACACTTTACATTAACTTACGTGCTTTATAAAACCCACTGTTAAAAGCCTTTTCTTTGTAAACACATATCAAAGTTCATCCTGTAGTCATAAAGCTAATAGCCTACACCTAAACAAGGTAACTTCTGACCATAATTTACTGTTGGATGCTGCCAAACACAAAAGTTTCTATTACAACTGCAGCCTTTCATCCTGAGTAATACTGAGAGGCAATTCAACAGCAAATATCGAAAAATATCTTTGCAATAAAATAGGAGAATAGAGATTGTTTGGTACTCACATAAAAAGTACTGAACCATATGGCCACATATATTATGTGGTGAAATAATTGGGGAAATTACTTGCTTGAAAAATTTGAAGAAGTGTAAACAATAATAATAAAATAATAATATCTCCTGGCAGAGTGAACCAAAACTAAGCCGAAACTCCTTTCCATTCTGCCTGGCTGTCTGACACACACACACACACACACACACACACACACACACACACACACACACACACACACACACACACACACACACACACACACACACACACAATCTCTGACAGTTATGATGGATCGCTGGCTTGTCTTCTCCCAGGAAGAGTCAACATTTCTTGATTAACAGGGCACCACACAGAGAGGAACGCACACAGGGGAGTCTCATTTTAAACAGCTGCTGTTTGCCTAATAGTCCTCAGATGTGCGCACACACACACACACACACACACACACACACACACACAAGTCATTTTTTGGATTTCTGGCCTTTTTCGTGGTACTGCTTAATCCTCGACTTGCAGCAAGCGAGACAAAGACTTTGCAGTGTTAAATGCATTTTGTTTGTGTGTCTCTGTGTGTATTTGTGTCACAATCACATTTCAATTCACCTCCAGAGCCAAATGCGTCCTCGCGGGTGCCAGTCCAAAGTGAACCAAGGAGAAATGCATAAATCCACACATTTTGTATGTTGTTTCCCCGAGGCCTTCTGTCTTCCTGTTTAACCTTGGCACAGCTAAATTAGACCATAAAGCTCAGATTTAATATCCACTGTTTGGCATTCAAAAGGAGGTTGTGTCTGGTCCCCTCATCACACAAGTCTCTGAATGGTCCTAGCATGGTAGCTGCTGGTTTAGGGAAGGAAGTATCTGAGGACTGATGAAGGGGATATGAAGTATACTGCAAAGTCACCTCAGCTATCACATATTATCCCCACAAACTGAAGCATTTAGGGCCAAGCATGCTTTAATTTTTAAGGATCTAATTGGTATTACACTGAAGGATGCTGTTATGTTTGCATATAAAGTGAAGACATCTCCTTTGACCTTTGTGTAAGTCACATGCAGTAGACTATTGAGTATTTTTATGAGCAGTCATATTTGAGGAAGCTTTGTAGGAATGCACCAAAAGAGAATTATCAGCTCCTTTATTTCCCAAAACTCTGTTGAGATGGTTTAACAGTATTTTTGGCTGTGACACTAAATTATTTTTGGAGAAGAAGTTCTAAATGTCCATTGCATCTTACTTTCACAGGAGGAGATGGTGCACAGATGAAGTTAAAAATAATATTTAAAAAATAGCTGCTGAGTATAATGGAGCTCTTACCAGATTTAGCAACTGAAGAGCCGGATAATTCCACCAGGAGTTGGCGAGAAGTCATTATGCCTACTTTTATCAGAGGGCTGGAAACATTATTTTTAAGTAATGTTAACATTGCTCTGTATCTGCTACTGTTTGCTTACAAGGTGTAACCATTAAAGCTTGACTGATTTAGTAGTGGGATGATATTAGCTGTTTGCTGATCTATTGATATCTGTGGCGGGGGGGGCGCGGTGTGCTGCCTCGCCAGCTTAAAACAGATGAATTGGTTCCTGTTGTTGTTATTGGTGTTTGTGTGTGGCGGCTGAAAAACTGCAGCCGTGTGTAGGATCCAGCAACCAGTAATAAATTATGCTGAAAAGTGTTGAGATGTGGTTCTCATCTATATAGGTTCCCCCAGTCCTACAAGCTGTTTATTCTCGTTTACGTGCCCCACCCTCCCTCTCTCCCCTTTTCAATTCTTTAACTTCTTTACTTCTATGTAGCACATGGGGATCTGCCAGTCCCCTTTGAGGCCTTCCCCCGAACCGCAGCTCAATTCACGTTTAAGCCTTTCACCTTTATCTGCTAAAACGCTGTTGAATATAAATGGGACGTGGCTTTATTACTCAGATACAGTGAAGATTGACAGGAAAGTGGAGGGAAAGACATGCGGCAAAGGGCCGGCCTCGAACCCAGGCCGGCTCCTCTCAGCTATGTGGCATTTAGTCGCCTGCTCATCCAAAACTGACGCCTAAATCACCAAATATCGTTATCTATCTAAAAAATCCTATATCAGTCTGGCACTAGACAATATGACAATTTTGTGTTTTTTTTTTTAAAAAAAAAAAAAAAAAATACTTAAAACACGTTACCATTTCTAAACCTATAAACTACACTCAAATTAAGGGATGGATTTACAAAGTATATTTGAAGTTAATGGAGAAAATGTGCTCTTTCTTTAGGTGGTAAATCCAAAGAAGAAAGGAAAGAAGAAAAAATACCTCAACTCTGGAACAGTAAGGAATGATTTCTGAACTAGATTTGAAATGTGGCACTCTTATTGTGTCAGACAGAATAACTTTGTTACATCATCGACAGTGCTTGGGCTGACTGAGGTGTTATCACCTACAGGTAACCCTCCTGTCATTCCTGGTGGACACTGAAGTCACCTTCCTGGACTACATCAAAGGAGGGTAGGTCAATGACTATGCAATCACCGAGCCCACGCTGAGAGTCGGGGGTTGCAGTCTTTTAATGAGGATTGACATGCTGGCTGTGCTCGTCGCTGCTTGGATAACGGCCCCATCACTGCTCAGTGTCTGCAATGTGCCAAAGATAATGATCCCTCAGTGTGAGTGAATCAGATGGGAAAAAAAGTGCATTTGCATGTGAGAGGAAGAAAGTGAAAGGTGGAGAGGGAGAGACTGACAGATGGGCTGACCTGAAGTCAAGTACACAGAGTTCAGGCTCTGAAGCGCGCGTGCGTGTCCTTGTGTGTAATCTTGTATTGTGTTTCGGCACTTGCCCGAGCCCCGTGCCATCGTGTGTGCTCGTTTGTGTGTGTCTGTGCATGTGCTTGTGTGTGTGTGTGTGTTGCTCAGGAGGGTTGACCGCGTGCACCCAGGCGTGGTGGAAATGCTCGCCCACACACTCTGCTTTCATTAGACTCACAGACAAGAGGACATTAGACACAGACATTAGATTCACTGTCAACGGGGAGAAAGGTGTGTGTGTGTGTGTGTGTCTGCAAAGTTGCGAGTATTCCTCTTTTCCTGCTGCCTTTGGAATTCAGGAGGGGACACAAATAGATTTTTTCTCTTCTGCACAAAACTAAAATGTAATTTTTCAACTACAGTACAACTAGTAGCAACTCCACAAAAACCCTGATTACATTAAAATCTTCATTCTCATTAAAACTTCAGAAATCTTTAATCAAAGTTTAACCTCCTAAGACCCAAACTCTTCCACGACATGCATTTTTAATTTCTCTTTGATATTTGGGCTGATTGGGGCCCAATGAATGTAAAAACAAAGAATTACCAGATTATTTTTTTTTTTTTAACCTTATTTTTGTTTTTAAGAAAAATGAGAGCCACATATGAGGATATTCATTTAAAATTTTGATAGAACAGTAGCATATAATGTCCTCGTAAGTGGATATCAGGCCCATGTAGAGCAAAATTGAGTATTTTGGTCTAAATAACCCAAAATGTGATGTCCACATATGTAGACGGCAGGTCCTAGGAGGTTAAAGTAGCCCAATTAGACTTTACTGTTCAAAAATGTCAAACTTTTACTGCAGCGCCTCTTTTCTGCCTCTTTTGCCCTCCACGAGCCGTCAGCTGCTAACAGAAAGCTTAAGACATTTTGTCCCTACCATTTGTAGAAGGATCATTTTACATATAAATATAGCTGAAATCACAGCAGAGGCATTTGCCTAAACTTAGTGAATGGTGATATCTTTCTCAGACGTCATCGCTGTTATAACATTAGTATTTTAGCTGAGCAGAGTAGCAAAAAGGGTTGAAAAAGGGCTTCAAAGTGACAGCTGGCTTATATTAGTCCTAATGGCTGTGTTTGTGTCACTGCTTCATGGTCATTTCATCTGACAGCAGAAACAGAAAAATATGGAAATGAGAGCACTTTTATTGGGAACTCAAGTGTATTAAAATATAGTACATGTGAGCATAAGGGAGTGGGAGAGAAGCAAACGTAGGGTAATGTAATCTGTATGGGCCAAATACTGAATATAAAGGAAGTTTACTATTGTTTTGGGGACATTGCTATCACAATAAAAGCCAGCAGCTTGGTCTTCAGCTCCTTGGATGCTTGAAGTACAGGAAAACTGGCTGCTTTGTTCTGTTCTCTGTCAACGTGATCCCACACTGCTTCAACAATGTTGCGGTCTGTCCATGACTGATAGTGTTCCACTGTGTGTTCTTCTATCCAGGTATGCTTTGATTGCATTGGTAGTGTGTTTGGGATCATTGTGATGCTGAAAAATGAAGTTGTTTCCAATCAGAAGCTTCCAAGATGGTATTGTATGGTGGATCAAAATCTGATGGTACTTTCCTGTTTATAATTCCATCAATCCTCATAAGATCCCCAAACCTTGACATAGCCTTCACTATGTTTACCAGATGACTTTCTGGTGGCTTTCTTGTTTTCTTTCCCAAAAAATGCTTCCTGACAGTTACTCGTCCACCGAGATCATTGCGAATGAGGCCTCGGTGAACAGTAGATGGATCAGTTGACTTGGTGGATTTCTTTCCTATTTCTTAAGGGCATAAATTTAAGATATTAACCATCTGTTGTATGTAGTTTTTTTTTAGAACTGTCACGTCTTCTTTGTCCAGTTTCTTAAAAACTTTTTGAATTTAAAATGGGTTCTTTGCTACGACTCCAAACTAATTGTAAATTAGTGGACAAAACACTGGTTTGTGCCTTGAGCTACTACTGAGCGATTCATAAGTGTAAAGTGACTTAACAAAGGGGAAAAAATGGTCAGGCACAAAGACTAGATGGACAATTAGCACAAAAAAGCAGCCAATGTCCAAAGAGAAACGTTTTCCCTAAGGGACACATTTAGCTTACTTTAAAGCAGCCACACTCAAGGGTAACAATAGATGACATTTCTACAGTTGCATATTTAAAAGCATCATCACTGTATTTTTCATTCCCTCCTTTATCGATTTGTTCTTGTTTTCTGACAATAAAACTTAGCTGCTTTAGTTCACTCTCACTATTCTCACGCCATCAGTTAAAGTAACACTGAACTCATTGAAGCTGCCTGTCTGGTGCTGCAGTAAATAGCAGACGGACTAGCTGGTGGTGGTGGTGGTGGTGGTTGGGTATTTATCTGCTAAAAAGTCTTCTTTTACTACTAACTTGGGAAAATACTGGAATGTTGCAAGACCTCATTTTTGTTCTCATCGCGAGACTACTTTAAGACTGGATGCATGTTTAAGTTCATTGTTATGCTGCATGAATACATGTTTGACTGGTATGAATCCTCTCTGATTGTATTGTGATTGGATGACCTTCTAATGAAATAATCCCAACCATAAACATTTGGCCATTCACATCCTCTGTGGTGCCTGCTTTTCACATTTATTCGTCCTCAACCCCTCTAGCAGCTCCCCCCATTTAAACTTCACAATGAAATAGCTGTCAGTGTCAATTTCTTAGTTTCTACAACAAACATATTCACAGTTATTAAACGGTAGCTTTTGCTTTCATTTGAATTACGGCTTCTTTCGTATGCCTTGTTGCCTGAGAGTTCCCCCCGGGCCCATTCGCAGACAGGAAACCAAGCTGTGTGGGGAAAGAAAGAATCAAAATGTTCTTGTAAATAAAATGGACTTTTAGCCATTTTAGTCTTACGGGATTTTTTGGTGTTGGTGTTATTAGAGAGGTTTTTGTCTGTCACAATTTACAGAATGAGAGACGCAGCTTCTGGGAAAAGCCGATAAATTGAAACTCAACTGGCCCGAGTTGATTTTTGATCTGTTTCTTCGGAGCATCAATAGCCCCGATTAGAGGGCACATCGTTCTTTTACTCTAATAAGCTTCTCTTATAATAATAACACATAAAATGCCATCAAGATAATAAAATTAGCCAGTCACAGTGCATACTAACACACATCTCAGCCAAGTGCAGAATCCTTGTTTTGTTGTGCCGGTCCATTCCCGTTAGCCACCTCTCTATTTTCAGGTCTGGTTTCTTTTAGTCTTCTGCAGTCTGCAAGATATTACATGATGGCAGGTTTAGATTTATTTATTTATGTGCAAACAACAAAAGTCTGCTTGTTTTTAACTGCACTACAAAACTACATTTAAAAAGCACAAAGAAAGAAAAGGGATTTTTAGAAAATGTAGTGATATTCCCTTAGGAATAACAAGAGTGAGCTGGGGGTGGTTTGTGCTCTCTGAGTGCTTCTTGTTTCAGTCCTCAGTTTGGCATTTCCACATCTGATTTTACCCAATTCTGCTGTTAATTTCTGATTCATGCCAAAGCCAAAAGAGCCTTAAGTAAGTGCTCTTCCTTTTTCTTTTCATGTTTTCTTGTTAAACGTTCTGAAGTTGGATACATTTTAGACTCTGCCTCCTCTCAGTTTTACGTCAATCCCTCTGTGTCTAAATTTATTCAGAATTGGACCGCTCATGTGCCGTCTAATCCCTCGGCATTATTCAGACCTCTCTTTTTCATCCTTCTCTCTTAGCCACTGGGCCATGGTCATTTGATTCTCATGCTTTACATATCAGACTTAATTCTGATGTCATCCTCTCTGTACCTCAAGCCTTAAGGACCCTGAGGTGCTCTTAGCTTCTAGCCAATCTCAGGCTCTAATAACTTCCTATACCAAGTCTCTCGTACCTCTCACTCTCCAATGTCAGATCTTCGCATCTCTCACATTTCACCATCTAGTCTTCAATGGCCCTGAGCAAATCACAGACTCTCGTTTCCCTGTTTTTGACTTTCAATAATCTTTTAGTCAATCTCAGTCTTTCAAAGCTCTCCACATCCAATTTTAGGCCTTCACATTTCCCCAGTTGCATGCTCTCGTACCTCTCCGTCTAGCCTGTTAAGGCACTGAGCCAATCATAGCACCTTATTTCCTTTTTATTTTCTGGCTTTTGGCAATGTATAGCCAATCACAAGCTCTCATGTGTCCCATACGCTCTCTGACAGCCTCTAGCCAATCAGGCTTTCATTTCTCCCTTTCCTTGTGAATGGGCTGCTAGTCTTTATCCCAAACTTCCTTCTTCTCTTTTCTAGATTCACCTTCTTTTTTATTTTTACATGCTCTTGTTTGCATCATTTCCCCAAGTTCAGTGTGTGCTAGGTAGCTTTGTTATCATACGAGCTGTAACTTCTTTGCCATGGGAAAAGGGTCCTGTCATGGATCCTTTCCCTCCATCCGGGACTACCCAGCGGGATTTTGCTAACTCCTGTTTTTGCAGTAAAATTAGTTGTTTTTTTTCCCTTATAATGTTTATTCATTAACTTTTTAATTAGCTGGCTATAATATGCTATACTGACTGAATGCTGCAAAATCTGACCAGTTTAGACATTTGTTTTTGGCAGTTTGTGGAATATTATTTGCACAATTAGAGTTTTCACACAAATTGTGATGCATTAACAAACAAATTCTAACAGATGCCTCATTATATTTGACAAGTCTTTCTCGATATTGTTTTTTTTTTTTTCCTCTGCATTAAAGAGAATCCTCTTGCCTCTGATCCTCACACTCTTATTTTGAAAGTTCAGTTGCTGCTAACCAGGTGGCTCCACCCCTTACAATAACCTGTTTCCACACCGGCTGGCTTGGATCTGAAAATAGATCTATTGTCCTCGGTTTTATTGAGCTGCTAATGCAGAGACGGTCTTGTCCCGCAGCCAGAGGGACTTCAACCCTTCACATCTTGGACTGCAGCTGTGCAGCTGGCACTGTCTTCTGCTCCAGAGATCCACCGCAAGCTTTTGGGGGTCACACTACCCAGAACCTGCTCCATGCAGTAATTCATGTACCAAGCAGAGCAGAAGAAAGAGTGCCAGCTGCAGTGCAAAGCAGTGGATTTCCAGTCTGTCTGTCTGAGAGGCAGCTGAGTTTATTGGTGTATGCATTAAATTTAAAAGTACAGTTTAATTGCTTTAAGAAAGCTTG
Organism: Simochromis diagramma; assembly: GCF_900408965.1. Taxonomy (NCBI): domain Eukaryota; kingdom Metazoa; phylum Chordata; class Actinopteri; order Cichliformes; family Cichlidae; genus Simochromis; species Simochromis diagramma. The sequence goes on from NW_024386908.1 coordinate 3,218,119, forward strand.
TGGCTTTTTTGGTTCATACATATGCATTCTCCACCCCAAAAGACATCTAAACTGCATTGGCATCAACAGACACCACTCTGCATTTAACCTTTGGTTATTGTCAACCGATCGCAGCACAAGCCAAAGGTCTCTTAGTGTTAAAATGCACCAGACTACCATGTTTTTATTGTTTTTTCCTTCCTGCTGTCCCAAGGGCTTGCTCATAGGGAGCATATTATTGTCTGATTTTTACCTTATAATATAAAGTGCTTCAACAACATGACCTTGCTGAAGTGATAGAGTTGGTACAATTCCAAACCCTTGATAGAAGCCAGCACGTGGAATTGAACTTTTGAAGACTGTTTGTGCCCACAACACTTAGCCAATGAATTCTTCTGTACAATCTATATGCACAACTGAGTTCTGGTTACAGTCACATGTGGAAATTATTATTCAGAAGTAGTAAGTATAATCCCTGTATTTCTCATATTTGTGTAACGGGAGACAGTTTAGTCATATTTGAATGCTGGGCGGACGAGATCCATATTAGACGCACATACCGCATGTTTACTTGCTCTGTTGCTAAACTGCTAATGGAGAAATCGCATCATCAAGTCTCCCTACAAACAAGACCGTGTTCCCAGCAGCACCGCAAGTCAGAGAGCACTTTGAAACTTGGCAGTGCTTTGGGAGCGTGAGCTGGATGCTCTTACACGCTTGTGTGACTAAATTAAGTGCCAAGTGCTGTCTCACTGTTTGAAACCTAAATGGACTGTAATGGTCCAGTTGCACTTACTCCAGTTGCATAATGGGCAGACCAGGTCTTTGTGGACAGACACACACTCAAGCATGCACACTCAAACATAAAAATGTAAACACACCCATGTGTGCAAGCGCAGGACACGCAGCTATTTAGTTTCTCACACATTTCCTAGAAATCCTTTCTGTGTCTCGGGCTGGATCGACTGCCTACAAAGGAATATCTTCATCTGGTTTTCCCGTATCTCGCCTCAGTCCTCCCTCCGTCTCTCTTCCCACTGCTCTCATCTTCTGATTGATAGCTCTTTTTTTTGCAGCTTCATCCCAATCAGCTAATTGTTCATTTGGACCTAATTAGGAACTTGATCTGCTGGCAACATTAGCATAAATGACTGATTTTCTTTTTGGGGAGGGAAAGCTTCAACTCACTCCAGAGCACTGCTGCTCTCAGTCTTTCCCTCATCCTTTTGATAAAGCATTAGTGCCACCCATGAATTTCAACAAAGAGGCCTCTCTTTGTGACCGCAAAGATAAAATGATGAATTGTTGGCTGTATCTTTCATTTTGAGTTGTGTCTTTGAAAGCAGCCCTGTCACTCATAGTGACAGATATTGTTTCCCCTTGTTTTGGTTTGTGAGTTGCGCATTGAAACCAGAATAGAAGCAGGAGGGGGCTCTGCTTGAGAGGTTATCATTAGGTAGAGGAGCAGACATCAAGACAAAGATTGGTATTAAAAACCCTTGAAAGGGATGCCAACATTTGACTTTTGGGCGATGCACCTTGCAGATGAACAAGTCCAATGTGCTTGCCAATAGCTGTGTTTGGCTAATTTAACAGATTTAATGCAAGTATGGGTTGTTTATCTCTGTTCTCGTCTCACTCGCTTTACCTCTTTTCCTCTCCTCTAGCCAGATGGATACTGTCCAACCAGCAACATCTGTTTGCATATCATCAGGAGAAGTCACATCACACAACCTCTGATGCTGTTTTTAGGCCACTCAGTGCACTCATGCATACATGGTTCCCACTGGCATTTGGGTATTACAGGAAAGTAGTCTTTCTGTGGACATTTTTTTAAAATGTTGGAACATTCTCACTTTTAGATAAAAAAAGTTCCAGTTACTGTATGACTTTCCTCAACTTTGTAAGTTTTTCTGGGTTTTAAAAAGAAACGCTAATGAGCGTTGGTGGCTTTTAGCCTCGTAGCTGCCAGAATTTAAGCGTGGTTTGCAGAGCTGCTGGCTGCAGTCTGTGCTGAATGTGCAATGAGTGAGCGTGCATTACTGCGTACATCTCAGTATTGTTTCACTTGTGTTTGCTAGTGTCAGACTTCTAAATCCATCTCAGCCTTTGCAACCACATTCTTGTATTTCCTGCCGTGTTGCTACCATGAGTGGATCAAGGACATAGTTTGACACCCTTGGCAGGACTGTGTTTTCGCCCTTAAAGGTTCTAAATTATTATTGTTTGGAGTGGGTGTGTGTGTTATGTACTGTATAATGTTGTATATGCAGTAGAAGAGGCATTCCTCCTTTACCCCGAATGCTGCTGACATGCAACATATCTTATAGCCGTAGTTATTACTTGTTGAACTCTAACAGAACATCGTGTCGAAAGAAGAAACCGTTGCGAGAAACGCATTGTTGGGGTCCTCGAAAGTTTGCTACATGTTGTCACAGGATGATAAACAAAGGGTTTTAGTGATTTGACCTGTTACATTAAAAATTAAACAAAACTATACATTGAAAAAACAGAAAATGTTTTTGTAATTTTCAGTCACTACAAAAAAAAACATGCTTAAGACTTGAATATGGAAAATTCCTTTATTTTAAAACAATACATTGTATCTTATTTTTATATTTTTTTCTACTGTGGATGGGTAACGCCCACAACCCACTGCTGTGCCAATACTGCTGAATGAATATTCCCAGATGTTTGTCAGCTGTATTTGTTCATACTGTACTGTCCATCTGCTGTGCGTAGCTGTGTACATGTCATTAATATTAAATAATGCATTGACTGAGACAAAAAACAACAACAAAGCACTATCCCTGAATATTGCCTCACCTTTTCCCCCACTTTCCACATCCCACCTGTAGTGCGCAAAAAGAGAAAATACAAAAAGTAAACATGCACCCCTGTAACAATTACATCAATAAAACCGTGCAATTATCACAAAGTCAGACTGAACAAATACAACAGGGGATCTTTGTTCTGTTTTCAGTTATTTAGAGTCATGCTTTAGCAAGTAAACCCAAAAGTAAGACGTCTGCTGAAGTTTTGGGGGAATCTGACAAGAGGTGGGCATGTAGACTGCCCAATAAAAATAAATAAATAATGACTTGATAAAGCTGCTAACAGCCTCGAAAAGGTTCAGGGAAGTGTAAATGATAAGGTTTAGTTTATAAGACAGGCTAAGCTCACAGCTCTTCTCCCTGTACTGAAACTCAGAGATGTGATGTTGTGGTGAAGACCACTGCCTGTGAAAATCCCTTATCACGACTGCCAGAAAATCTTGTTTTTCAACCTGTTCTGCAGCAGTGCTCTGCTGCACATCTCCATTTGCTAGCCTTCAGTGCAAAAATGGCTGATAACTGCAGTTGGAAATATTCTACTAGTTATATCATTTATTTATTGCAGTTGCTGTTTGCTGATTTTTGGCATAAAGAAAAAGGGACTATTAATGAAGTGTGTGTGTTTAAAACTATTTGTGTGTCGACTGACAGACAGAATGTAAGTCTAGACCAAGAAATATACCATGGAAACCAGCATGTTGCCTAACAACCTTCATGTCTTCACATTTAGATTTATACCTTTAGACTGCAATCCAGAAATATCATCAAAAGCCAGTTAAACCGTAGTCTCGCTCGGATTTGTGTCTGGTTAATAGATGCTGAGCATGAAGCACAATTTCCGCTTAAATCTCAGAAACTCTGACGTCATTCGTATCCTGCTATTAACTGTAGATTTTGCAGCCCAAAATATTCCCAGTCAAACTGTGGAGGTTTGATAATGCTAATCAATGAGAGTGACTCAACAATTGCAACTCACTTCTGAAAAGGACTCAGCCAATATTCCCCATTTTGGAGCTTCTGATGTTGTCCCTGCTTTTGTTTGTTATTTTCTTGGCAGCTTTAAAATTGCACATCATAGTTCTGACTCATCTGATGCAACAATGGCATTGCTGTTTTCTTGCACTAATGTTTCACCGAGATGTGTTAAACTGGGAATTGCATTCCTCCTTTTCTGCCATTCCCTTTTTGTTATTTATTATTACCGGTTGCCTGTTTACTGGGACAAAATTTGACTTCCTCTGTCAGATTTTTATGACGCAGAGTGAAATAAGGTGAGCAGTAAAGAGAGAAAACATCATTTAAGCTGGTGGTCTGGTGCTTTGCCTTTAGGAGGCAAGGCCCTCCTGTACTTGCATCAGAAAAAAGGCACTTTTTCCTTGATATTGCTACTAATTTTGGTTAAATATAGTATAAATATAACAGGTCAAAAACTAGTTATCAATATACAGTGAAGGCACTTGAGTAAACCACCTCATCTTGTTATACTACTCAGCTACAAGTGATTTGCAGCTACTTTGCTGGACTATTTTACTACATAGTTTCTACATTGCTCCAAATATCGATTTCATTCTGTAAATCTTTATGTTAGACAATTTGTACATTTTGTACTGATATATCTGTGATAAGCTAATATTGGGCATTCATGTATACAGTAAGAAACAGTCCTTAAAAAGTTGAATGCTTCTTGAAAAGCAGAGTTAAAGTCATCATGATAGGCTCACAGCATAGAAGTATGAAGCAGGTAAGCAAATGACGGATTTACCATCATTTCGATCTTTCGTGCTAGCAGGGTGACACTAAGCATTAGAAAGAATAACGACATATATCACAGCACACAAAGACGCAATGATTTCGATCAGCTCCACCTACACAGTCTAATTTCCCTTCATAGAAAAATCAGAGCGAACTTGCTTTTCCATGTAGTTTTTAAGCCCAAAATGGAAAAACTTTGGTAATTTTTCACTAATAGAATTTGTTTGTACACATGTCAGAGCCCCCCTGCCGTGTGGGCTGATCATTAAATGTGTCATGAACTTTTCGTCGCTCGCTCACTCTTCTTCTGCACCCCCCCGCGCAGCGCCAAAGATGATGAGCTGCTGGGTGTTTAAGACGTGTGTAAGGTAGACGAAGAGGCTTTTGTGTTTGTGTGTGCGGCAGCGAGGTGAGGATTGCTGTTGAAAAAAACCTGTAGTGGGCCTACAGAGCTCTTAACCACATCCTGTTCCTGCAGGTTCACAAGTTAAAAATGTTTTGATGAAGCGAGATGTGCCACTTTCTCATCCCGGGTGCCGGGGTGTGTTATTTTTCCTGGTCTTGTTCAGTCTTCCTCCATCTTCACTGCTTCCGCATTCTCTTAGATAACAACTTCCCAGTTGTTCGCAAGACTAATCCAGCGACTTTAACTTTGAAGTAGACATTCATGACCTCTAAAGGATGAATCCTAATGTTTTTTGGTCATCCGCAGCTTTCCGACCGTTCACTGAAATATCACAGCTACTTGCTTGAGTGCCAGTATGAGGGAATTCGAAGCCTCTGAATTATGGGAGCTCTGGTGATCCAGTGCCATAATCTGGTCAGACGTTTTTAAACCATCTCTATCTCTGTGTTTTTGTCTTACAAGGACCCAGATTAACTTCACCGTGGCCATCGACTTCACAGCTTCCAATGGTGAGTCTTCTCATAAACACACATTTAGACACACAGAGTGCCCTGAATGCCCGGGGAGCATTTATTCAAATATATGCAGATGGGGGAATCAAGTGTTTCCTAATAGCCCTCTCCATCACACCTGGCGGTAACGTGCTATGATGGCCGTGATTAAAGGGCTGTGTTATCAATCTACCCTTGAGCTCAGTAGTAGGTGGACGATTGAGGCTGTTGAGCCGGTCCTATTAAATGAAATAAAAACTCTTCAACTGTAGTTGTAATAAATGTGTTAGAGGCTGAGGTGCGCTTGATCTTGTCAGCCAATTACAAAACCCTCAATAGCCACCGCAGTTTATTAAAAACAACCCACGTAGTGATATAAAAAGTCGCATACGGATAGATAAAACAAAAAAAATAAGCAACACATTCTCGCCGCTGTAAGGTAATTAGCAGCTCATTTAACTCCATCGCTGAAGCTATCATGACTCAAGTGTTTTTCTACAAATTTACACATCATGAACCACTAGAGATTTATTGGATGGTTACTTTTGGACGAGCTCTCTGTGACAAAGATGTGCGAAAAATCAAGAAGTGGTAAAACAACATTTACAACTTCAGGCAGCTATTCTAGCAGTGATCATGGTTCCTGCAGCTTCTGACAATCCATGATGGGCCCGGTCTGTTTTATGTGCTTGCTGGGAGGAAATCTCCGAATTTGGACTTAACTTACTTGTGATTTTGAAGATTCTGTCTCTGTCCACAACAGGTAACCCAGCCCAGCCCACCTCACTCCACTACATGAGCCCCTACCAGTTGAATGCCTACGCCATGGCTCTGAAGGCAGTCGGAGAGATAATTCAGGACTACGACAGTGATAAGATGTTCCCTGCACTTGGCTTTGGAGCCAAACTGCCACCCGATGGACGGGTGTCCCATGAGTTTGCTTTGGTAAGTACAGGACTGAGACTTGTACCCTGCAATTAGCAGCCATTTGCAGTCAATGGAGAGTCATTTATAATAGGTGACCTATGATTAGTGTTGGAGAGAGCAAGAGAGGGAACGAGAGGAAAATTACTATTTCCCTAAAACAATTACATAAACACTTTTACATTTATTCTATTCATTTGTATTCACACTGAACTGTTTTCACTTCACAAAGCTGAAAGGTCGATTCGTGGCTTGCCTGCATTATTCTAACGTGGTCGACAACACTGTACTGGTAAACAACCGTGGATGCTCTTTAATCTCCGGGTCCATTTGCTGCTTAGTGGTGTGTTACGTATTCACACGCTTGACGGGTACTATGGAGATTTGCATATTTGTAACACAGCAGTTGAGGAGTTTTCCAGCTAATTGACAGGCTCAGGTTTTAATGTCAGTCGCATGCTCGTACGTCATTGTCATAAGACACACAAATAAAATCACGGTTTAGTAACGCAGTGTCCTTACGGGAAAGTAACAGTAATCTAATTACCTTTTTTGCAATAGTAATCCCTTACTCTACTCGTTACTTGAAAAAAGTAATCAGATTACAGTAACGCAAGTAACGCGTTACTGCCCATCTCTTGTCACGACTGATGATACACTTACCTGCCACTTTGTTAGGTACACCTGTTCATGCGGATAAGCAGCCTGTTGAAGTTCAAAGTGAGCATCAGAATGAGGAAGAAAGGTGATTTTAATTACTTGTGGCATGGTTGTTGTTGCCAAACCGATGGGATTTCCCCAAACATCCAGTGAGAGAGTACATAAATGATTCACTTGCTTTCCCTCTTCCTGTGGCCCTGCTGAATGCATCTCAAATCAATCATGGAAGGTAATCCCCTCTTCTTCTTTCCTCTGCAGAACGGGAACCCTCAGAACCCATATTGTGCAGGGATTGATGGTGTAATGGAAGCCTACTACCAGAGTCTTAAGTCGGTTCAGCTTTACGGCCCCACTAACTTCTCTCCTGTTATCAACCATGTGGCCAGGTAACACACGTACACCAGTGATTTTAAGTGTCTGATTTACATCTCTCGGTTTTTGCTTTTCTGTACGCCGAGCACGCTGTTTTACGCTGTCGTGATTGTCATCACTTCCTTTAAAATGAACTTCGTATCATTTGAGTACGTGTGAAAGAACGGAGAGTACATTTCACTCCGACACTCAACATGTGTTCTCGGATTTTCTGTAATGAGCTCTCTGAAGCAGATGTTTGTAATGTAGCTAAGAAGAGTTAGAGTGCAGGAGAAAAACCTCGGGACACAAACAGAGAAGGTGCCTGACGGATGATTGCGCGTTTGTTTGTGTCTGTGTACCGATGAGAACGTAATTTATGCTGCGGGGGAAGACGAGCAGGCGGACAATCAAGAAAAAGACTTCCAAAAAGAAAAATACATTAAGAATCCGTTCATGCAAGTATGTAATTATAGCGAGGTCTCTCGTCAGGTTGCTTTTCATATCTGGGAGATAATTTACTCACATCTTAATCGTGTACTTACACATACAAATAGAGCATAACACAGATGCCTAACCAGCTTGTAATGAGTTCAGTATTTTGCACATTTTCGACTACTGGTTATGTAGTATTTGAGCCCTTTCCAACCCATTGGTCAGTCCCTTTGAGCAACAGCAACTGATTAGCTTAGCTTAGCATAAAGCCATGACGGTTAGATCATTGGCGCTCCAATCTGCATCCCTTTGTATCCATGGGCAACATACTGAACCCCAAGTTGCTCTCTGATGTGTGAGTGTTAGAAAAAGGTTACATGAGGCATGTTGTATAAAGTTTTGTTACAGCAGGAAAACTCCATAATTAGCCCAAAAGCACTGCCTGTCACCAGGTTGTGGTGTGTGTTATCAAAGTCAAAGTCAAAGTAAACTTTATTGTCATCTCTGCTATATATAGTACAGAATATAGAGGCAGTTCAGTTCATTTCCATTCAGTGCAAAAGACATACATATATATACACACACACACACACACAGATAAGACTTAAGGTAAAAGGATCAATAACAGTTTACAATTTACAGGTTGAAGTGATTTAAAGTGACCATGAGCAGGATTCTTGAGAGCAGGATTGTCCATAGAGCAGCATCTGGGTTACAAAGGCAGTGGTATGTGGAGTGCAATAGAGGCAGTTAGTTAACAGTTTGTGTGGGTGTGTTTGTTGGGGGGAGTGGGAGAGCCGGTAGTGAGTTCAAGAGTCCGGTGGCTTGTGGGAAAAAGCTATCTCACAGTCTGGAGGATCGGGCCTCGATGCTGCGATAGCATCTGAAGATTGGAAGGAGAGAAAAAAGTCCATGTGAGGGGTCAAGCACGATCCAGGAGGCCTTACTGATGCAGCACTTGTGGAAGAAGTCCCGTAGCAGAGGGAGAGATGTTCCGATGATCTTGGCAGCTGCTGTAACAATCCGCTGTAGCTGGCGGAGGTTGCCGACTCTGCAATTGCTGAACCACACGGAGGTGCAGCTGGTCACAGGTTATACACCCATGTGTCACATAAAATATTCAGTGGTTGTTGGGAAGTAAAAAAGTGTCCAAAGGAGACAAGGTGGCAAAGTTGGCATTAAATCAAAAGGTATTTATTATTGATTAAACTAAAGGAAACAGACAAACCGCCTTTACCATCAAGAGCAAGAGCAGCACGCCAAAGTCTAGAAGCTGGCCACGAAGCAAAAGAGAACAAGTCAGACATGTTAAATGATTCAAAGACCGTCCTCTCCACCAAGGCGTGAGCAACCTTAAACACGCACACAGCTGTAAAGTAAACGCTCCGTGGAACTGGAGGTCCAGCAGAATCCAGCTGCGTGTCACGGGTTGTACTTGTGTTTATCTTGAGGAGATTTCTATAAATATTTCATTTAAAATATCATATTTTATTTCTAGGTAGTCATTACCTTTCATGTAAAAGTAGGCCTGCCCAGCCCACAGACCAAAAAATTATCTGTGGAAACGCAGCACAAACGTGAACCACAGTCATTTCAACTTGTGAAGAAACACATTGACTAGGACGGCCCTGTATCAGTGATAGAAAAGTCTGAGAGAACTCGCTCTTCCAAACGTTTCTTTTTGCAGAAAGCATAAAATTCTCTCTTTCACTATCTTTTTTTTCACATTATTTTGCCAATCTCCAAATATCTGTATGCTCACGAGGCAGCTCCACACCCTCTGCACTCTGTCACATTTTTTGACAGCATATTGTCCCCAGGCTGTTAGAAGAGTCAGCCTTTGAACCCCTCTCACTGATTTGGAGTCATGAACAAAGATATCACGATGACTAGAAAAAGAGAGCATGTTTGTCCCATACTGGCTTCTCTTCTTTAGATTCATGTAAAGTCAAAAACTCAGCACAAGGTTTTGAATATTCAGGCCCAACTTATCTTAAAAACCTCATAGTACCATCCATCCATCCATTTGCTTCCGCTTATCCTTTTCAGGGTCGCGGGGGGCGCTGGAGCCTATCCCAGCTGTCATGGGGCGAGAGGAGGGGTACACCCTGGACAGGTCGCCAGTCTGTCGCAGGGCCAACACACAGGGACAGACAATGCCCCTGTATCTGGAGCATTGGGGCTTAAGAGGTTAAGATTAGGCTTAAAACTTTCCTTTTTGATAAAGCTTATAGTTAGAGCTGGATCAGGTGACCCTAAATCCTCCCGTAATTACGCTGGAATTTTCACTTACTCTATTTTTAGACACCACTCTGCATTTCCACAGCATGTTTTGTGTCTTGTGTCCCTCCATGAACCTGTTCTGCTGGTTTCTTGTTAATTGGAGATAAAGTATCTGAATTTTAGGAGCGGGACCACGCCTCCAAACACGCTCCTTCCGGTTCTCATCTATGTAGGTTCCCCAAGTCCTCCAAGCTGTTTGTTCTCGTTTACGTGCCCCACCCTCCCTCCCCTTTTCAATTCTTTCACTTCTTCACTTCTATGTAGTACTATGGGTAAACTATGGGGATCTGCCAGGCCCGTGAGCCACCGCCAGTCCCCAAACCGCAGCTCAATTCATGTCCAAGCCTTTCACCTTTATCTACTAAACTGCTGTCAAACCTCAAATGAGGACATGGGCCCAGCGGGTGAAAAGGGGAGTTTGTTGGGGTTTTCTCTCTATTTCTTGTAGGATCTTTTCCTCACAAGATGAAGGGCTTTGAGGTGACTGTTGTTGTGATTTGGAGCGATATAAATAAAATTTAACTGAATTGAATAGTAACAATAAGAAACAGCACAGCTCTGTTACCCCTGACTCAGAGCCAGGCCAGTTCTTTAAACAAAGTGAAGCTGACATTCTGTTTTATAACTCAATATTTAATAGAGGCTGTTCATTTTGCTGCTTTTGTTCTGTGCCTGAAATATTCTTCTCCTCAGTTCAAATAACAAACCCAATCAAAACTGCAGCATGTATGCTTGCAGCATATATATATATATAAAATCTATCACCAAGTCTTTAAACATAAATATGTTAAGCGTTTCAGAGACGTAAACAAGGCTGCATTTTTCATAAACTTCTATCCTCCCCCGAGCCAGACTGCAGATCATTAACTCTGTTTTTGCTCTAAAAGTTTTAACTCTCAGACCTGGTTCAGCTGTGTGAGATAAGAATGTAACTAATCAGAACACATTGCATAAATTCCTCCTCATAACCTCATTAAAAACTTTAAACTCTAGTTGTTATGGGGACACGTAACATCTTTCTGCAACTGTAAGACTTATTTATCAACTTTAGGCTTGCAGTTCTTTTAAGTCCCGTCCAGCCTCTGCATCTCTTTTTTTGATAGCACAGCCCCCATTTATCATTTCTGCTATCTCTTACTCCACTCCCCCATACAGCTTAGTAATTATCGACTTTGTCTTCCTTGGTCTCTCGCTGTCTCTGACTCGACTTGTTTTGCTATATTTCATCCCTCTATCTACAGTGTTGTGATGGTCTATAGTGGAAGTTATTAGGAGATGGAGACGTAGCTTGCTGCACAGAAAGGTGATGCTTGAAAGAAACTGAAGCAGTTGGAATAATATCAGGTCACGACTCAGACAGGAGTGAAAGGACACACTTGGTAACAGAGTGGCTAAAATTCTTAATAAGACAAGAATCTGTGAAACTGACATAAAGATGTGTTTGACAGATTATGAAGTTATCCTATTATCCAGAGCATCAATACCACCCTGTTTTCACAGATCTGTTTCTGCTCTTTATTAAATAAAGCCACTAAATGCTTTACATGTAATTAAACTACACAGTGTGATGCATAATCTACTCAAGTAATGAGCTGTATTTGTAACAAAAACATGTAAGGAGTTCAGAAATAACCACAAATTGTTTCTTTGTGTGTTTTTGTACAGATACGCAGCATCTGTGAAGGATGGCTCTCAGTACTTTGTGCTCCTCATCATCACAGACGGGGTCATCTCAGACATGGCCCAGACCAAGGAATCTATTGTCAATGTAAGGACGTGCAGAGCAGCTGTGAACACCTGAGCCTGCACCTCTCAGAAAGTTCACCCTTTGAAGAAATATTAGTTGCAAAAGTTTAATTATAATAATGATAAATAAATCCAATGCCATTCAAAACCAAAGACTGGCTGAAGGAATGAGGAAATAATGAAAACAGGAACGACAAACAAGGAAGGAAGCAATCATCCCTTAATTAAACTTTACGTAGCAGTACTTGATGCTAAAGAAGCAACGAATCACCATGGAGGCAAATGCAAAGAGAAATGACCGTGACAATCATGCTAGCTGCCCCATTTCGCATATATTTACAACACCACAACTCTACGACCATCAAACATCAAAACACAACCTGATTAGCTAAAGGTGCAACAATCTAAATCTCACACTTCTAGATAGTTTGTTAGCACTGATGATGTTCCCATCCCTGAATAGATGAAAATTGCTTTGTGCTGGATGATTACTGTATCATCTGAAGTTTTGACCATTGAGGGTTAGAACAGGGGAAAATGCAGAAGTGGCAAAAACTGCAGATCCTCTCGAGTCCGTATCCATGGAATCTCATGTTAAAACGGCCAACTTTATAGCATTAAAAAGCATATTTATAGCCTGATACAAGAATAAGTTTTGGCCTCTGTGGATAGTTTCTTCATTTCTAGAATTCTGAGTGGGATGATTTCTTTAAAGCTCATCCACCTGGATAATTGGATTGGGAGCATGGCTGTTTTAATTGACAGGTTTTCCAACACAGGGAGCTGGCTCTGATATGTGTTTATTAGTTTCCCTCTATTAATTTCACTCACTGAAGTAGACCTCTCTACTGTGTTTACGCCTGTTGGGGCATTTTTAATGGATTATCTGATTAATGTTATAGCTGTGTGGTTTGTGCTTCGGTTGAGAGAAATTCTAATATACTATTAGACTATTACTGAGCAATGCATGTCTGTACACTTTGTGGAGACAGCTTGCAAACCAAGATAATTCAGCCCTTTTGTCCAAATATAGTAACTTCAAAAAACCATCAATAAGAACTGTGTGGTGGCTCATTTTGAAGCTTCAAAGTGTAGAGGCCTAACCCAGCGGGTGACATCGCCATGGCTACATCCTCCTTTTATACTGGGTTAGCATGTACAGCAAGTCACAGTGTGCTTTTCACACATCAGGGTTAGTGCACTATAGTGCACGGGTAGCAGTCACAGAGTTTTCTGTTGTTGTGCTGGTTACATGCGGTGTTGTGGTGGGAAAAGTTAGGAAACACGCCTAAATAACTGTGGACCAAATCTTAAACATAAAAAAATACTCTGGATTGTAAACATTTACAGTCAAGACAAAACTGTGTGCAAATGAGCAGAGAGGTGAAAACGCATGTGAACTGTGCACAGTTGAGGGAATTTAATAAAAAATAGAATTTCGCATTTGATACGACGTCCATGACTGGCAGCGGTTCCTTCTGTTATAATGTGTGTTTGCTGTGCTGCTTTTGCCAGCATGTGGTTCACCTTCGCACCATCCTCTCCATCACTGTCAAGTCCAGAGTCGCCCAGAATGCAAACAAAATGAACAGTGAACGGAAGCCATGTTTCTGAAACCAGTGATCCATCTCAGGGCCTGTGAAAACAACAAAGGACAGGGGGTTTGATGGTTCGACGGGAGAAATAGAAGGCTTGGGTAAAAAAAAGGGGGCAGATATATGCGAGATATGAGGGGGGGGGGTGAGCGGAGCAGAATTAGAAACCCGAGGAGGACCTCTACCACTGGGAGCAAAAAAATAAGCGAGATGTTTTGATAACATCATCTATCTTTCTGCAGCCTGAGGTCATAACATTACTCACTGAACACACTCACACACCGATGGACTGCATACACACTCTGTGACACTTGAACGAATGCGCCCACGTACAACACAAACACATGTCATTTGTTAGCTGTCAGCGAGTTGAGTGTCTCATGTCTAATATTAATTACAGTGATGGCTCAACCCACGCAGCGCTCCGGGGGTGGAAAACACACATGATCACACATATTGTATGTGTTCTGCGAGACATGAATGTGACATGATTTGTTTACTAAAGAAAAACCTCCACAGTGTCCAACACGGGTGAACATGCATGGCGTTACGCTCAAGTAAAGATTTTCACAGCTTTGAATGTTTTGAAATATTAATTGTTCTTCCTCTCGCTCTCGTTTAGGCCTCCTGCCTGCCGATGTCAATTATCATTGTGGGAGTAGGGCCTGCAGAATTTGATGGTAAGTCAACAAGATGTTGAAACATGTGGGTTAAAATAACAAACCTTTATTTGATTGGATTTTTTTTGTAGGAAAAACTGCTGCCAGCTTAGTTTTGTCTTTAATCTTTACAGCCATGGTTGAATTAGACGGTGATGAAGTCAGAATCTCTTCTAGAGGAAGATACGCCGAGAGGGACATTGTTCAGGTGAGGTCTGCCTTCAGTCTCTTAAATCGTTACTCATCCTCATCACACTAACCTGTGTCACTGTCTTGGGTCTGCGTTTTCGGTCCATTCTGTGTTCTGACGGCTTTGCTGTGACAATATATTTAAAGTGAGTATACAGACGTCTTAAGGGTATTAAATGCAGGTCATACGGGTGTCCCCTCACTGGGATTGCATGCCAAATGATTGTTTGTAAATAGTGAATATTAATTGGAAAGTGTCTGCAGGCAGCCATGTAAGATGGACCTGTGCAGCGCAGAAAGATCAGAATTTTCCCGACGTGGCTTCGGCATAGCCACAACAGCGGCTACCTGTGTGCTTAATTTCTTTATTCTTAAAAAGTCATTTAGGTTAGCAAAGCAGCCACATAGACGTGCCTTTAATGTATAAAGTCACAGTCGTACTTCATGCAGTATTAGTTCACCCATCCCTTCAATCATCCAGTTCAGCCAGGCGTTCGTTGCCTTCCCTTTTATTTGTATTCCTGTTTGTGTTGCTGCAGGGGATCACTTCACGGTTGCAGGTAATCCCAAAGCAGCTTTAATCTTAGCACCGAAGTAAAAGAAGTAGAAGAAAAGCGAACATTCACAGCAAACCACTTGTTTGATTGCAACACGGAGAAGTCACGTTTTCCTCCTCCGTGACCTTTATGCTGCCGCCGTCATAGTCTTATTTCTCGCACCCTCCCTCAGAGCCACGCTCATTAGTTAGGTTTTTTTTTTAACAAGCTCAAGCACACACATATACAAGCGCTCCATGCAGAAAAAGACCTGGTGGCAGTGAAAAACTACGTTTCTGTACGGGAACATAACACCAGCTCAGCCTGCAGGATCTCATTATCAGAAAGCTAATAACCCCAAGTGTCATGGTGAAGCTTAACTTCTGCAGCAAGTGTTTCCAGCACAAATTGTCTCCATTTGTGATCTTGTGATTGCAGGTGACAACATCTCATTAAGTAAATATAAAAAGTGACTTTGTCTTCCATTGGAGGGACATTATGAGAGAGATTTACAAGATTTATATCAGCAAAGTGAAACAACTTCAGTGATCATACGGTGACTGGTGTTTTAGGATACACGTATGCTTTCAGCACCACTATAAATTATGCAACCTAATATTTGATCCCAGTAATCCCTGACTTTTCCTAGAGCTAACTGGTGCTTGTTATGTAGCTGCTGGCTTGTATTTTCGCCTTATCTCAAAGCTTCCAACTGCTCAATTTCTCACTCCAGCAGCCCCAAACCGTGTCAGGAGACTCTATTACCAAAAGTCTCAGGAAAAAAATGAAAAATTGGATGAAAATATGCACATTTCATCTTTCTACATGTTCTGCTCAGCTAGGTGATGTTACAGATTCGGACTTTTCTTTACCCCAGTTGAGGCGAAACCTTTACAATTTGCTGTAGCCCGATCGCCGCACAGCTACACGCCAGAGTTTCAGCCGCCCGGGCGATTCTGCAGCGTCTTAATTAGGCTAGATTCTTCTCACAGGCAGCTGCTAGCCTGGTGAGCTGTACAGCTGTACTTTTACAAAAATAATCTTGCAGTTCACAAGTACATCTCCCACTTGTAACAAAAAGAAGATGAATAGTATTACTTAATTCAACTTCTTCATTTTCTTCGTTCGTTTGTGTGGCTCTTCCCACTGCTCCCCCCTCCACCCCACCCCACCATATTTCACCCTCCTTCTTTCTCACCCCCCTTTCTCTTCCTTTCACCCAGTCTCTTCTCCATCTGCGCTTTTCTTCCTTATTGCCGTCTATCCTCTCTGTGACTTCTCTCATTTTCCCCCTCTTTACCAAACCCAACTGTCTTCCCACACATTTCACCGATATCTTCACCTCTGTAAGTCCTATCAGTTGGCCGGTCCTACTTCCATAAAGTTATTTTTAAAGCAGCGTCTTCGGTAAAAGCTTTCTAGCTTTGAGCTGTTTTATTGCCTGAAATGACAAAAGTGCAAGTTTTGTTCATCAAGACAGAACTTTCTATGACTGCTTTTCTTCAGAAAGTCTTAGAAGCGGCAGACAGATGTTTGAGCTCTGGTCACGTGACTAACTGGTCAGTTTCAGTGCAGAACAACATCAAATACAGTAAAACCACATGGAAAGCAGATAGTAGTCATTTATTTGGTAGGGTGACATTCAATTACAACAGGACCAACAATCAATAAGGAAATAATCAGCTCTGCTTGGTTAACGATAACTGTTAATATTTTTAAAGGTCTAATGGCAAACCTCCAAAATTTGTTCACCTTTTACACTGCCTATGATGCTGACTTAGCTGGCTGGCTAGCTAGCTAAGAGTTGATGACTATGACGCGCAGAATTATGCAAGAGGAAATTGCCTGACAAGCCTGCAGTGCCTATAAAACCTATATATGATTGATTTCGCATTGTTCTTCAAACCAACTCCTGTCTCAACATCTGTTTCCTCCTCTTACCTTTCAGTTTGTCCCGTTCAGGGACTACATCGATCGTACGGGGAACCACATCCTAAGCATGGCCCGGCTCGCCAAAGATGTCTTGGCTGAGATTCCAGACCAGTTCCTCTCCTACATGCGGACCCGCGGGATAAAGCCTTCACCGGCGCCGCCTCCATACACACCACCTGGGCAACCCATCCAAACCCAGATCTGAGGAGCAAGGCTGGAAAAGGTTTTGGAGTCAGGGGTTCGCTGAACTTGTCACGCGAAATACTTCCATTTCCTTAAAGCCGCTCTCCATGCCTTGTGGTTGTGGATCACAGTGGTCTTTCATGTGTTCAGAAAGCTGCATGCCGGGCCAGGAGAGTGACGCTTTTGAGGGCAGGAAAAGAAGATGAGAGTCTGTTTACTTCCACTGTCAAGCATTCCTGTCATTGTTTGGATTTTTTTTTTTACCTGCTTATTTTATGATTGGAAAGATTTTGGAGAAAGTTCAGAGAGTCTCAATTCAAATTGTGGCAGAAATAAGAAAAAAGGAAAAGCAGTATAAAACGGCTGATCTTACTTTTTAAAGAGAATGTCTCCAGACAAATGAAGGAGTTACTTGATCTTAAATGAGCAGTAATTTCACTTGTAAATAACTGGACATATATAACTTCTTTCTTTCTCTTTCTCTCCAAATCACTCATTGTTTACAGTAAATGCTAACGAGGATTTTTACTGTTGATACTTTTATATAGTTTCAATATGAAGCTTGTAATACTCTCTTTCTTTCTTTCTCTCTCCTGGCATCCATGCCAGGTAGCAGCAGTGCAGGTCCTGGTAGCCCTTCTGTACCGTACTGTACTGTGCTGTACTGTACCGTACTGTATTCTAGTGTTTGTATTAAACTTTTGCATGAGTGTAGCCTCAGTCAACTGCATGCATATAGTGGCCCTGCACTACCTCTTTTATCCATCTGTCTGTCTGTGGGGGATGAGTGTCTGTCTGCCAGTATCTTCATTCGTCTGTCTTCTTCAGCCTTATCTTTCCATCTCTCTCAATCCTTTCTTTTCTACATTTGTCACTTTTAGCTGTCTTTCCATCCAGCCTTCTTTTTTAGCTAGTTTAATTGAAAAAGTCAGAATTTTATGCTAATCAGAAATAAGAAGGGTTTTATTTATTTATTTTTTATTTATTTATTTTTTTTGTTCAAGTACTATAATGACCTTCATACAGGATTTAACTTGACTGGAAATTATTTAAAAAACCTAGACTCTCTGTTCATCCTAAAGAAATGTAAGCTAAATACTCAAGGAACAGCACAGTTGGTTAGCTAGCACACGTCGTTGATAAAGATTGAAAACTCCCATATTAATGTGTAACGTTGTTATACATTTAAAGTCACAAGAAAAAGAAAAAAGTATCATTAAAAACAAATTATATTTACCACAAATTAGTGACTGTTAATATGCTTACACGCCAAGGTGGTGAGCATCGCAAATAGCTTAATTGCTAGCCATTAGCATGCTAGCATTATCGTTGTGAACATGCTAGCAGCCTTAATGTTAGCATTTTAGAAGAATGATCCTGTTAGCATGACTGTGAAGTCAACAAAAAATTAAAATGTGGCTAATATTAGTTACATATTCGGTTTTTACATTTTTTGACCCTATTATATTTTACTTTAATCCTCCATCCAAGCTCAATGAAGAGCTTTTTGGCTGTTTATGTAGCACTACTTGAGAGTTGAATGGAAACATGGCTACCCTGTCTCTCTGTGTCTGTCTTTCCGCTACAAACTGCCTTGGCAGTAGGATGCGCACGTGCCCAGGGGTTTTGTCTCATTGTGTTGTCACATATTCCTGCCCAATGTGTAAAACAATAGCAGCTGCTCTCAAACAAAATACTGTTTGAGCAAAAAGAGCCCAGTGGTCAAAAATGCAGAGAAAAACACATTTTCCCTATATTTTTTCTTTGCGTGGGTGTAGTGTGTTTGTACTTGAGTGCATTTTTATTACACCTTTAGCTTTGATACAGCTTTGTTTTTACGATGTGTATTTATATGTGCTAATCATATGAACGAGGATGACTCATGCGAGTTGTATTCACCGTTTCGACAAGTTTCCAATTTAAAGTCTTCTATTTTTGTCACAAGTGTGTGTGAATGCGGAGATTTGGATTGAGATATGGATGTCGATTAACCTTTTAAAACAACAGTAGATACAATATTTAAATTAAGTGGGAATGCAACATTTTAATATTCATGTGCTATCTCCATCTCCTTGTAAAAAGGAGTAACCATGAAAGCAACACTAAAAAATAAATAAATAAAAAATTGTAACTGGAATTTTTTACATACTTTGGAATACTTTACATTGCACCGCAGCCTCATGGTATTTTGAGAAATAGTCACAAATTCTTTTGATTTGTGTTTCTGGATACTAATTTTACGGTTGTTTCATGTTCCCCAACAGGACTTTTCACAATATTATTTTCGTATCCAGTGACATATATACAAAAAAATTTTCATTTACCAATTTTAAAAGGCAAACGAGTTTGCATTAAAATATAATTGTTACTACGTTGTCTGAACCACAGGTGCTGCAGGCACAAAAGAGTTACATAATTCATACAGTTTATCACTCAAAAAAAAAAAAAAAACACGAAACAAAAGACAATAGTTTGTGTCTAGGAACATGAACAAACTATTTTTTGTGACAATTTTACATTTTGCTGTGAGACTGGTGTGTACACTGCTGCATTTCTTATTGCATTCTCACATTTCTCTTTCTTTTTTACAGTCTTCTCCCATGTATTGTCACCGTAGCAGAAACTCAATTTCGCTGAATTTATCAAATGAATGTGTGTGTACTGGTTTAGGCTTCTTGTGGCCAACTGCTCAGTTGAAAGCATAAATAAGCATAATAATTCAACATTAAGAGCTCATTGCCTAGACAGGGCACCTCTATGCTCGCTCTATGTCACCTAATCAGTCCCTGCAGAGCAAACAGAGACATAGTTAGCACCTGATCAAACCCTAGGTGGACCTCAAGGTCATCACAGCATGAGACATTGCAAAATCCCAGACTAAGCTGTTGGAGCAGATAGAATTTTCTTGCTATAGCCAGTTGTTGAAAAACAGAGAAGTTCCCTGAACTACTAGAGCAAGAAACGCTCTTTGCAAATACCAGGACTGCCTATAAATACAGCTTTTCATCAGTAGTTGAAACACTACGGTTTAAAAATCTAACCTAGAAGAGTGATAGAGAGGCAAATGTGAATAAACCTTTTCAACAGGTCATTTATATATTTCCATTCTTTTTTTCCTTTCTTTTTTTTGCCTTGTCTCTGGTGACAGCTGTGGACCAAGCAATTTAAAAAAAAACAATATTGCTTCTTTAAATTCCACACAAACATCCGCTTGGACTTAAGGTGGAACTGCATGGTTAAAGGTCAAACACACTGTGACCTGTGAATACACTTTTGGCCATATAATTCATACTTAAAAAATACCACCAACAACAAATGTTGTGTAATGGGAATAAATTATAATTTTTTATATCCAAAGTGTCAAAAGTCAACTTTATTGTGATATAATGTTTTCTAGCAAAAACACCTTTGACCATTATTCAGTGCCAAACAGGGAGATGATGAGTCAGATACTGATTTGATGATCCTAATAGAAGTTGCCCACCTGTTTGATTCCTTGCAGATATGCTACAGGCTGTACATAATATGAGTCTGGACACACATGGATGTAAACTACAACTTGAATTGTTTGCAGACTACAACAACAGCTTGGCTTTAATCCCAATTTCAGTTGGCTGCCCAGATTTAAACCCATGCTATTTGAACAACAAACTACCTCTTGTAGTCACACGTTCATCATTAAAAACTTTCCAGGTTGGAAAATACATCTGTTCCCTAATTTTAATTTCACCAAATTTCATGAGAAGACCAGCTAATCAGGGCTAAATTGTCAATTATGAGCTGATTTAAATACTTGATGTTGTCACCATAATCTAAAATGTTGTGAAAATCAGGTAATTGTGTCATTTAAATTCCTCATTTATAGTTAAACTTGTTTTTTTTTCTCTGATTTTAGGATTTTAGGCCATTTTTCTCGTTGTTTGTTTACTGATGAACAAACAATAAAACCCAACAAAAAGTTGCTGGACCTGGTTTAGTGAAATTCAGGATAGAAACTTTCAACTTTTTAAAATCAAACCAGGTTTGAAACACAGACACTTGAATGTAAAATTGAATTTGAAGCTCTGGAAATTGGAAAACTTGAAATATTTTCTTGCTCGACTTTGAAAAAACAGAAAACTAATTAAACCCAAATTCAATTCATTCAAATTCCAATATTTCAAATTAAGCACTACTACTTTTTAGTTTCTTACTTTGGAATAATATGTAAGTAAGGATCATATTTTCAGACCTTTCTCAGCTTCCATACAGTTTTACACGGCTCACTAACTTTAACAAGCCTCATGAAGCCACAAGTGTGTATATGTGTGAACACATTTGATGTATACTGCGCGAACGTGAGCGTGTGTTTGTGTGTGTGCGCGCGTGTGCCTGTGAGGCGCCTTTTCTAAGCGTGTTTTATTAGATCATGTGAGGTGTTAACACACGTAAGATCTTTGTTTACTAAAGATATCCAAATAATGTATCGTATGCTCGTCATATCTTCTTAATAATGTGCACTATGTTTGCATGTACAGTTTTACAAAGGATGCACCAGTTCCTTTTGTTGAAAACTGAGTGTTTTGAAATATACGAATCTATATGAAAATTAACTGTACAAAATGGCCTTAAATCTTTGACTGATCTTTTTGGAATTGTGCGATGCCTTCTTCTGGAAAATGAACTGTTCAAAGGAACTGATCGTTATCTACTTTGTGTCAGTGTTTCTATTGCTTTCTAGTGTGTTTTCTTTGCACAAGCTCAATAATGGAAAAAAAAAAATTCTTGTACTTTTTTGAGACCGTGATTAATCAGAGAAAGCATGGTTGAAGTACTGACTGTCTGATAATACATATAACAGATGACTATTTCTGTATTGAACTATTGATTTTTAAATAAATATTCATATTAAACGACATTTTGTGAGTTGTTTTTTTCCCCTCTGAGCCAGTCAAAGGTTAAAAGTCAATTTTTTTCTCCTTTTACCCCACAATTATGGAAAAGAAAGCATGCCTTCTCTCTGTTCAGAGGTTTTACATATCAAAGTATTATTTAAAAAAATAACGTAGTCCTCGGCAGCTCTTAAATTCAGGTAAATACAGCCTCACGTTAACAACAACGTCCCATATTAGACCGTTCATTTAGTAAAAGATATACTGAATGCAGAAGTAGTGGGTGAAAAAACTAAAAGCGCTTCTATAGGAATTCAGCCAGATGCTACCAATCCCAATCAAATGCAGGTGATTAGCTGATCATCAGCAAGTGTGACCACCTCTATACAAGTAGAAGTTTTGCCGGCCAGCAATGCTCAGAGAAATTGCAAAAAACACAAGAGAATTAGAATCACCTTTATTGTGACAAATCGTCTGTATGTTACACTAATGTTAGAACTCTTAGGTCAGCTGATTCTGATTGTTCCTAGAAGCAGACTAGAACACAGAGGAGACCGGAGCTTTGCGATTGCTGCGCCTAAAGTTTGGAACAGTCTGCCTCTTCAAATTAGGATCTCTCCAACACTTGGCATATTTAAATAGATTTGTTATGTTGCATCTGACTAACCACAATACTTCTGAAACACTGTCCTTTGAACAGATTAGACCAAAGTGGAGATGTTTTGCCATATTGCACAGCACCGTGTTTGGTGAAAGCCAAACACAGCATGTCTGCACAAATGTCTCACACCAACTGT
Source organism: Simochromis diagramma (assembly GCF_900408965.1). Taxonomy (NCBI): domain Eukaryota; kingdom Metazoa; phylum Chordata; class Actinopteri; order Cichliformes; family Cichlidae; genus Simochromis; species Simochromis diagramma. The sequence continues at coordinate 3,240,742 of NW_024386908.1, forward strand.
CAATCACGGTGGTGGAGGGGTAATGATTGGGGCTTGTTCTGCGGCCAAAGGACCTGGGCACTTTGCAGGCATTTACTTGACCAATCAATCTGTGCAACACCTAAAGCAGGGGTGGGGGAACTCCAGGTCTCAAGGGCCAGTGTCCTGCAGGTTTTAGATGTATCCTTGATCCAACACAGCTGATCTAAATGGCTAAATTACCTCCTCAACATGTCTTGAAGTTCACTAGAGGCCTGGTAATGAACTAATCATTTGATTCAGGTGTGTTGACCCAGGGTGAGATCTAAAACCTACAGGACACCAGCCCTTGAGGCCTGGAGTTTCCCACCCCTGACCTAAAGCTTTCCTGAATTTGGCTCATGCAACAGGACAATGTTCCTGAGTACAACAGCAAATCTACAACAGAATGGCTGAAAAAGAAAAGAATCAAGGTGGCGTCCAAATCCAAAAGTTGTGGTAGGACCTTAGGAGCCCGCAAACATTTCATGAACTAAAGTAACGCTGTGAAAAACAGTGGGCCAAAGTTCCTCCACAGTTATGTGAGACACTGATAAAGTCATATAGAAAACCATTACTCCAAGTTATTGTTTTTAAATGTCTCATATGTTGTTCATGTATTTACCTAACTCTAAGACCTACTAGAGCCCAGATGATTTTTCAATTCAATTCAATTTCAATTCAAACTCTTTACTGTCCCACACGGGGAAATTAGTTTAGCTTTTGTTATGATGTGTATGTATACTTGTATACTTTTCACATGACTGTATGTTTGGATTTCTGCTCCGTGTTTTTCCCTGTTGTCGTTTTTCCAGCCCTAGCCTGTTAGGATTAATATCAGGTTTGCTCCATCTGACAGGATAATTACAGTACAAGAAAGTCTACCCACACCACAAACACACAAACCGCACAGACACATGGCCACTAATCTTGAACTAGGCACCGCTTCAGAACATGAAGAACTTTTGTGTTATTTTGAAAGTTGCCATTACTGAGTCATCTTTCTGATTGGTGGCAGTTATTTCTTGTAAAATGAAAAAATGTTTCTCAGTTTGTATTTTCACCTGGCAATCAGCAAAACCATCAATGCCCTGACACACAGAAGTACACAACCGTGCAGTTTGTATCTGCTGGGGGTTGATGTTGTTCTTCAGCAGCACCCAGTAACTCTGCAAGCACTCTGACAGGTGCTGAGATCCCTGATTTCCAGCACTTTCAATCCAGCTTGTTTTTGTTTGCGTTTTCGGATATTGTCAGCTTCAGAGAGCAGAGGGGTTATGCAGTTATGCTGTGAAGTGATTGTCTCTCAGCTGTTTACATCCGGAGGAGTGATTCTCCTCAAACTGTTAACAGAGATGTTACTTAACCTTGGAGAAACAGTGTGAAATTTTAGGGGAAAGTGGCACTGAAGGAGAATGCAGTGTTCCAGCACCTTCACTGCAAAATAAATATGACTGCTGGTTTCATACGTGTGTGTACTGCCTGGCTTTCCTTCTAGCTGACACCATCAAAACTGTAACTCTCCAGTAATTTTCATGGTCGAGCTGCTCATCAACTTGCAGGCAACAAGCAATGTAATACAAATGTGTTTGTGCCATGTGTATTTTTTAAAAACAAATCTTGCAGTCCTTTTAAATTGACCTTTCAAAGGCTTTTGGCACACATATCATACAATATTAAAATACTTGCCCATGCAGACTGTCTGAGTAAACAGTTTGAAATGGTTTGAAAATGGTCCAGCACAGTTCAGTATGTAAAGACAGAAATTATTACTTCTAGCTCTACGAGTGCAACCAAAGGTGTGCCTCAGGGTTCAATCTTAGGACCACTACTGTTTTTCATTCTATTATTATTTATCAACAATCAGAACACCATCAATACAAAAGATTTGGTGATTTGCCTACACTAAACCTGGCTTTTACACCCAAATTTCAGCTCAGTTAAGAATATCTAAAAATGGACTAAACTCATGACTAAAATGAAATATGAATTGTTTTTCTTTTTCCTTTTTTGCACCCATTACACTAATAAAAGTCTTAGGGCTCACACATCTGCCATTGTAACCCTTTTAATGTTCACTAGTTAACATTCTGAGGGCACAAAGAGTATTTCAGAGTACTGAATTTTACTTTTTTACTAGCTTTACTACAGTGAAACCCAAAGTTTCCACACCGTTTTCAACCTTTATGCTAATAGCTAGCTAATGGCTCAGTCACACTAGAATAAAAATAGGATGAATGGATACGCAGTGAGCAAGGAAGGTTTTCATCTGGTTTTTAAACACCTACTTCTTCTCTGTGCACCTACTTCCAAGGTGCACAGAGAAGAAAATAAAGTCTTGAGAGGTTTAAGTGCTTCAGGCTTAAGCTATAAGTTATTGGTCAAATACACTGGTGAAAGAAGAGCAATAAAGCATTGCTGGAGCTTCAGCGTTTAATTTATAAATGCAGACACATTGCAAACTAGATTGTCTTTGCAGTAGGGAACTGACTCCACTGGTTCCCAATTGGAAATCAATTGGTTAGATTCCTCTATAAAAGCTAATTGTCATTGACTTTATGAATTCCTGTTTCAAATTCATAAAGTTATAGCTAATGTGAACTTCTGTTTAATGTGAATTTCTTGTACATAAATGGTGACAGGTTTGCAACACACAGTAATAGATTTGCAATGTTTACCAATTAATAGCAGTTCAATATAGTATTACCACAAATAAATTGCATCTAATTGTCAGCTTGATCTTATTTCTTTGCTAACAACAAAGTAAAGCAACCACTTTGAAGACGGGGATTTATTCACATAGTTTCCGTCATTGTGGTTGTGCTGCAGTCTCCAGTCATTTCTCAGTGTCTATAGCATAGCAACTACTTGTACCTTGCAAGATGTACAAATTCTGCAACTTTTTCTACAACACAATATTGTTTGTTTGCATTTATATTGACTATAAAGACACTACATGACTACTTTGCATTCACAAATCTCTAAAGCGGTATCTGTTGGTAGCTGGTTGCACAGACACTAATAAAATCTACAATAATCCTGATTGGCTAAAAACAAATTAGCTTCAAAGCATCAAGAGAGTTTAGCATTGTTTGACCCTTTTTCAAAAAACTTCTCTGTTTATCATGTCTTGGAGCAAAATCCACTGATGCTGATCCAGCTTTGCTCACTGTCTTTCCATCCAACAACTATGTAATCGCTGCATTCGCTTTGCATTCACGTGGACGTTCATGTGAGCTGCTGTTTGCATGGCAACTTTGCTATTCTTGTGCCTGATTAACATTATTCGTTCACTTAAACCTCCATTAACTTTGCATTTGTGCTGGGAGGATTATCAGGCATATAACAGTCTGTATATTGGCAGGCTGTCACCTTCTGGTCTGCCGCTTTGGTAAACAGCATGTTCTATCAGATAAAGCAATCACAATAGATTCATTACCAATTATCTCCTTGAGAAGCAGCACAGAAGGTGTTAACACTGAAATTATAAAGTAATAATCAGTACAGATGAGCAGACAATGTTGTGTCATATGGACACATAGCATACATCAGTGTTCATCATTTTTAAGCAAAAATAAATAAATAAAATTTTTAAAAGTGAGACCAAGTATAAAAATTAATTATCATGGATAAAATAAAAGTTCATAGCTGACAGACGATATCTCACTGTGTGCTGTCATATTAACTGCTCTCCCTCCCTCTTGGGATTGTTAAAAGGCATTCTGGGACTTGTGAGAAATGACTGAGCAGGACATAGAACAAAAAAGTGAATAACTGTAGGTACAACAGAGATGGATGACACTTGCACACATCCCTGACGTTTTAAAATGGCTTGTCTTGGGCAAATTAAAGTAAGACATCCACTGTAAATATGTCAGCGTTATGCTGATAATAAAGCTGGCTGATGGTGACAGATATAATCAAGCATGCACACGGCGTCTCTGCTATCCACAGACGCCCCACTCAATCATCATCAACCCTCTTGTGTATATGAGATAGATGTCAGGTGTAGGCCCATCTATTCCCCAGCCATAAATGCACTCGTAAATTTAGAAAGCGGACAAAATTAGCTGATGGATTCTCCTTATTACAGACTGTATTTGCATATATTTGCAAAACAAATTCACTCAGTTGGCTTCACATTTGGCCTGTGGAAAAATCAGGCCTGAAATTGTGGGTTGGCTGCATGAAGTGAAGTCAAATTATATAGCGCAGATGAAGTTTCAATATTTATGTGTGAAAGATGAAATGAGAGGGGGAAAAAAAATCAGTGTTTTTGATTTAACAGGTTAAAATCTGATGGACAGCCAGATTGACGGAAAGAATTCAAAGAAATGATGTCTGTTTAAATGCTACTGTTGCGCCCACAGTCTGGCCAAATTAAAAGATAAACATTTTTTCAGTATATTTTTCATCGTGTTACTTATTCATCAAGGGATTATGCTTTGAATGAACTTCAAAATACAGCTAATTAGTACGGTGGCCCTGAGAGGCCAAACGGACTGCAGCTTAAGAAAACACCAGAAAAACGTTGCAAAAGCCCACAAAACACAACGGAAATAGGAAAAAACAGATTTCCAAAAGCACAAGGGAAGTGTTTCTGGGGAGACAATAACCCGACGGACCAGTTGCAGGAACCAAAATATGCTACGAATTGCGCTGGGAGACACTTAAAAGAAGTGGGGGATCTATCGGTTTTATGAGGAAAGAAAAGATGAGAGGTAAGTGTGTTAGCTTAACTATTAGCCTAAAAATCCGTCATCAGTATTATATGAATCATGATAAAACACGCCTACCATGTTTTGGTTCCTGCAACTGGTCCGTGCTTTTGGAAATCTGTTTTGTGTGCTTTTCCAGCGTGTTTCTTATTGCTGGTGTTTTCTTAAGTTGCAGTCCGTTTGGCCTCTCAGGGCCACCGTAAATTAGTGTATTTATTGATTACATCTTGGGATTGAGATGATTTTTAACTCTTCCGTTACAAAGTACAACAGATGACTCCATCTTATTTTCATCTAGTCGCAAACCACCAATCCAACAAATTCTTCCCCTTATCCAATGTTATATTAATCCATTACTGAAGTTTTGCATTAAATCCTCAACAGCAGTACTTGTACCTGAATATTTTCAAAGGAATGTTTTGGACTTTTGGTTTGTTTTTTTTGTTTTTTTGTTTTATTTATTAGTTTGATTTGTCATTCAAGTTTAAAAAAGATTCAAGGGATGAACCAGTTTTGTGTCTACATAAATAAAAATAGCAAAAATGATCAAAAACGCATAATTTGTTCCTAGTTCTTGAGTTGAATCGGCAGGTTTTATGGAGTCATGAATCCTAATTTGAGTTTTTTTTTATTCAAATCGTTTTTAGTATGTATGGAGACGGTCAGGAGAGCAATACATTACTAAGTGTCTACAACCCTCTCTAAACCGTCCCATTTCACAAGCCTCGCACTTCCGGCCTTAGCGGTCTTTGAGTACGCGGCCCTTGAGGATCGTTGAGGCTGCGTACTTTAAGGCTGCAGACCCTGAATTGGGATACAGCCATAGTCTCTGTCTTTCATTCAGTCAGGTCGTCTGTGTATTTTCCCTCCACATCATGTCCTAGTAGTTGCCATAGTCGCTATAGTTGTTTCATAGTTTTTCATAGTTACCTCAGTCTTGTCACAGATTTCTTAGTTTTTTAGTTTTCCCAGTTAGTTTTCAGTTAGCTCTTGCCCCTGTTTGCCTTTGCCTTGTTTTTGTCTCCTTCAGTGTCTGCATTTGGGTCAGTTTCCTTAAACACAAAGGCTGTTGAGCTGTGACAAAAAAAATGACCGAAACCAAGTCAAGTTGAGTTGAGCCGAGTAGGTTCTAGTGAAAAGAGGCAAAAAAAACAAAACACGGTGGAGGCTATCCAATCCAATCCAATTTTATTTATAAAGCACTTTAAAATACCCAGCACAGAACCAAAGTGCTGTACAGAAAATAAGTTAAAAACAATAGAATAACAGAAAACAGCAAAAATAAATAAATAAAACACATAATACATAAAAAAATAAAAACAGCCCTATATTAAAAAACAAGATAAAACAGCATAGAATCAACTAAAATAAAACTAAAAATAAAACCAAGATCTCACGTGGTGTCAAAGGCCGGGGTAAAGAGTGATTTAAAAACCTGTAGGGAAGAAGCCTGTCTAATCTCTGAAGGGAGATCGTTCCACAGTTTTGGAGCTGCTACAGCAACAGCACGATCTCTACGTTTACGCTCAGTCCTGGGTACAGGACTTCAACAGCTTCCTAAGCTATTGTTTTCTGACAAAACCATTTTCCACATTACGATTTGATTGGTTCCAAATCAGGTGAATATTTCTGAGTAGTACAAATCATTTGTATCTATTTTCCTGCACATCGCCTGTTGCCCGCTACAAATAGCTTTATTTTGCCAGCGTCTCTTGAGGTCAAAGGAAGAGATGCGATGATTGAAGGCTGAAGAGAGGCAGAGAGAAGAAAAGGTGCCAATATCACTGTCAGTCAAAGCGAGGGCAGCATGGAGAGAGAATGAGACAGAGCGAGAGCACATCGCAATGCTGACTGCAAGGAAACAACACTCGACATACACAATCAGCTCATTAGCAGCAACGGAGCAAAACATCAAGACCATGAATTCAGACGAGGACACGTCTAAGAAATTGAGAAGCGTGGCAGTAAACCCATTATAACGCTTTTATATATTTATTTGTACAAAATACAGTAAAATGCAATATTTCTGGATGGTGGTGCCACAAAACTCCGTCCATACATCAAACCAGAGCCAACTCCTTTGTCTTTAACTGTCTAAATACTTATTCACCAAATGATAATGTGGTAATTAGTTGATACAAAAGGTCGTGTCAGGATTTTGTCCTTTAAAAAGACTTGATGTCTTAATGCTTGAGTATGTCTAATGAACACTGTGGTCGATGTCTGTCAACCAGGGTCGTAATTATGTTCGCCTGTCACTTCCTGACACAGGCTGTAGCTTAGCAACCTGGCACAGAGACAGAGCTAAAGTTGGATCTCATTTAAATATCCCTCAGAAAATTAAAAAAGAGGAGGACAGTCAGGTGTTCAGTGCGATATTTACGGCGAAGCTGCATTTTTTGCAAACGTGAAGCCATCAGGACGGCTCCAGATGACCCTGAGCGTCTCCCACGCATACCTCACAGGACATCAAACTTTCTCCAGACGTCACGCCACTCATATGAATGTGGGCAGGTTGCATAATTACTGCGTGCCTCTAATAAAACAAAACACATGCTTTGGCCGCTCCGCCCACTGAACTCCCACCGTTCTTATAAATAGAACAGTTTCTTCATGTGCTTTAATTGTTTTGTTTTTTTAAAGGTGCAAAGAGACGGCACGTACTGTAGCTGATGTGTTCAGGTTCATGCGCTCTGTGCCTGTTATAGAGTTTTAATAAGCTTTTGCAATATAGAATAATTTTCCTGCAGCATATGTAATGTTTAAGTGAGTTTTTATTTAGCAGTGTAAGCAAGTAGCTGCTTCCACTGAGAGCTACTTTTACCTGAGTGTACTTCAAATGAGTTCTGATGTGTTGCTATTTCACCCTTTTGCTCAGTGCCTCTCCATCAGAATGACATCGCTGGGTCTCCACCGGTCTAACCACTTCATAGGCAGGCTGAGCCTTGAGACGGAGAAGTCTCATTCTAAATATGGATACATTAATAGAGAAACAGAATACAACACTTTTCCAGCTGCAGAGTGAACGGGGCACACCAACACTCTTCTCGGTGCAAGCACAGTTTCCTTCCAAAGCTTAGGACTAAATGCGATGCAGGTGCAGAGGCTTCTTCCAGCAGCATTCACAAATGCTAAGTCTTTAAATGGTTTGCATAATTCATTGTGGCCTGTTTTGCTAAGCTCTTCCCTCCTAAATCATTGAGATAAATTCCAAAAAATTATGTAAATATTAGAGATATAAAGTGTGATTGCAATCCAGTGGTGGATCTAGAAAATCTTACATGGGAGGCCAAATGAGGGACAAGAGGTCTAGCCAGGGTGGCACAAATCTCTTCAGTTAAGTGTGTGGAAACCTCCTATATGTAAAGTGAATCGACAAAATACTTATAATTATTTAATGGATCATCCCGTCTAAGAAAACAAAGACTATAAGAAGCTTTTGGACAAACGAGCAGTTGGTTTTTACAAATATTTTAAGGACAAAGAAGTTGGCAGCAGTGGGGCAGTTGGCCCCCACTTGCCCACCTTCAAAGTTGTCCCTGGACTGGATTGATTGAAGCAGCTGACAGCCCATTTTAAGGCGTGCTAGGAGACTCATTAACCAGTAAGTCTTAGTCACACACAGACTGCCTTCATTCATATCATTTGTGATATAATGACTGTTGTTTGTTGGCTGGAATTGGAAAGATATTTCCACTCACAGTGGAGTTTAGAGTTCACAGGAACTCTAGACGTTGCAAAATGCAACTCTTCAGTTTCATTTTGCAACGTCTAGCATTAAGTAGGATGTGTATTACGTCACCTGTCTAACACAATAAAGAGTACATGTAAGGGCAATAAACAAAGTGCAGTATTCACTCTTTTGCCTGCATTTAAGATAAGATAAAACTTTATTAATCCCTCGGGTAGGTTCCTCTGGGAAATTCGGTATTTCCGGGTATTTAAGCTGCTAATCTGCTTTTTTCATCACTTCCATTCTGTTGTTCTCACTCTAGTCCAATCATCTTAGGAGCTTGGAAAGAAAAGCAACTGGACATCTTCAAGTTTCTTGAAAACATTCTCATCCTCGAAGATCTTTCAGCTCTAAGACCAAATGGCCCACCGGGCAGCTTTGGAAAATATGAAGGACTTTATTTTTATACGTTTTAGGGCTTTTCCTGCTGATAAAGACCTCCCCCACAGCCATTCATGCTACACCAAATTAGTTAAGTAATGAATAAACAGTTACATGACAGAAAGGTTAATGTCCTTGTCACGTTCCTGGGTCTGTTGACCCAGTATTTTAAGTTTTAGTTTATTTAGATGTTTAAGTTTAAGTTCTTCAGGTTAGCTAAGTTCATTTGTTTATTAGATTCCCTTTGTGTTTTCTACCCCTGCGTGTCTTATGTTGTCAAGTTCGTGTTGTCGTGTCTGCTTTCCATTCTGTTTCCTGTTTTATTGTGAAAGTCCTTGTCTTATGTGCAGTGTGTCTAATTTTGCTTTCCCTTGTCTTGTTAGGTCTGATTTGTCCCAGCTGTGTTCCCACCTGTTCCCCATCCCCTCGTTATCCTCCTGTGTGTATTCAGTTTGTGTTTTCTTATTCAGTCTTTGTCAGGTTGTCTGTTGTCCTTTGTGCCATGTTTCCATGCTCCAGGTATCTTTGTATCCACGTCAGGTTTCATGTTTCGGTTTTTTATGTTTATCTGTAGTTTCCACCTCTTCACCTCTGCCTTTTGTTTTGTAAAGTTTTTACCAGCCTTAATAAACGTCTCACTTTCTGTTAACATTCAAGTTTTGTTCTACGTGTCTGCATTTTGGGCCACTTCACCACTCCATACACTCTGCCTCTGCCAGACTGACAGTGTTTTCAGCGTCTACTTAGAAATTCCTTTGAACCAAATACATCATGTTGAATAAGTACGGCACAGCCTGGGCAGTGAACTGCCAGAACTTTTTCTATAATTTTACTAATTTATCATATAGAAAAAACTGAGATGTGCTGTTAAAACTTATTTATCTTGTATTAAGACATCTCAGGGACTAATTGTGCAGTAAAACATCATAAAATGACATAAAGCGGAATTTTACACGTCCAAACAACTTAAGTGAGCTGTATGTAGCCCACGATCTAAAATAAGTTTGCCATCCATGCTGTACACTCTCTATACTCTGTACAGGATTTGAAAGATCCTGACTGCTCTCTAGGCTCAAATTTCAAAACCAGTGGATGATGTCATAGGTTTCCATGTCCATCTTTATACTGTAAGCAATCTGCGGTGCACAAACGGGTACATGATTACCTCAAAACCTTCATAATAACCAAATTTGCTGTTGGAAGAATCACTTAATTCTAGAAGGAACGGACCTAGTGAAAGGGATTTATGAAAGTTGTTTTATGTTTGGTCAACTTTTTGAGCAGTTTGACGTTCATCACAAAAAAACTGAGAAATCGTCTTTTTATTTCACTGTCAAGTTATTTTAGCGTTAGCAGTGATCCCAAAAGGTTTCATTACTTTTCTTTTTTTACCTCTTTACTCGCAATAATGGCGTTCTCCCCAGCATCATCTGGCCTTTATATAAGCGATAACAAGCAAGTGGTGGCGTGCCAAAAATCTAGGCTTTAGCAACAGTAGAGCCCGACACAGCTGCCATCCAGTCTCAGCCTTGCTGTTGTCCTACTCTGAGATTAATTTGCAACGCACCTATACATTTAAACAGCAAAGTTTCCCGGCACGGTTTCCACTGTGAGAGAACGGAGACGTGCCTGTGCTCCTTCACGACGTGGTAGCATATGGTGTCCTCTGTAACTCCATCTGTTTCTTTGTGCCTCCTGTGCTCCAAGTGTGCCAGCGTGCGAGCCGAGGCAGAGGTACGGTTTCAGTGCCGTTTGTTTGGTTGTCAATTAGTAACGCACAAACTGCCAAGGCGAATTTCATGAAACTTGTTAGAAAAGGTGGACCCACGGAAATTTGGTCCTGATCCAGATGGCTTTAAAACTGTGAGATGGGTCGCTGGCCATGAAGGATGTGTATTCTAAGACCCTTCTAGACACGAGTAAATGCTATTAGCTCTCTAATTAAGTCACAATCTCAAGAAAACTTACACACGTTTCCATGTAATGTGCTTTTCAATCCACAGAAGGAGCTAATTAGATGGCAATCACTGCAAAAGTAAGCCTAATATCTCCAGATTATGGGATGATTAAAACAAGAAATGATAGGATAACGTGGGAATGTAGGCATTAGCTACCTTGAGCTGTTTCTGAGGAGGAATGAGTTAGATGTTTTGGCTCTCTTGCCACTTACTGCTTGTCTGACAAGAATTCAATCACACCGTCAGCTGTGTTTCTTCATCACATCACCACTAACAAAAAAAGCCCCAGAATTTTAGAGATTGTTATTCCTAATTCAGTCCCATTGAATCTCCGTGCTCTCCCCACAGCAAGCAGAGTGAAAAAGGGAAGCGTCTCTTGTAACCATCCGCTGTAAGGGTGATGATAATCCTCCAGAATGTCTTTGAGATATTTCCGGTGACAGTGACCACTCTAACGTTTCTGTGTCTTTACCATGTAGTCATTTGGCAATTTGCAACCGCATCCTTCCAGACTCATGAATGTAAAGAAGACTGTGGAGGAAAGTAATAAACGGCTGTCATTACTATTGCATGTCTAGCATATATGTAATTAGGAGAATCAAAAAGGAACACATAGCAGAAAATGTCAAGCTGACCTTATCGGATGAAAGGCTCCATATTGTGTTCTTCCCTCTCTGTGTAAACTTTCAGACAGACTGCATGTTGATCTCAGAGTTTTCTTTTATTATCCGGCGTTTGTTTCTCTATAAATAGTCCATGGTTACAGTGCCTCAGGGTAACGAATGCTGTCTGTACTGTTGTTTGACCCGTTTACAAAGCAAATAAAACTCACAAAGACCACCTGGTTGTGTGTATCTTAATTTCCACAACAAGCTTCGTGTCAGAGAAGTGGGATCCCATGGCTGACGGGATCTGTGGTCTGAGATGGTAAAACACGAAGAGAGCTAACCTCTTGGACCCCAAACCACCTACACTGGGATATCCAGCTAATGCATCACGTTGATGCACAAATGGTTAGAGTGCTAAAATAAATTGTTCTAACTTAAAAAAACAAAAAAGGCAAAAAAGAGAGAAAAACAGAAAGAAAACAGGAATATGATTCTTTCCCTGTGCTCACATCCATGAGCAGGGGCACCAGCCTAAGCAGGGAAGCCCAGACCTTCCTCTCCCTAGCCACCTTCTCCAGCTTGTCCTGGGGACAACAAGGCGTTCCCAAGCCAGCCGAGAGATATAATCTCTCCAGCATGTCCTGGTTCTGCCCCAGGGCCTCCTCCCAGTGTGTCCCAGGGATCCCAGGGGCTAGGTTGTCCAGGGATTCTGCCTCCTAGTAGGGTCTCCCATGGCATATTGGTCCTGGGTGGGGGACCAGAGACAGAGCGATTCAGAAGACCCCTATGAGTAGAACATCAAGGAAACGGTTCACCCTGGCCAGGATAGGGTGACCGAGGCCCCGCCCTGGAGCCAGGCCAAAGTAGGGTGCCCGAGGGCGAGCGTCTGGTGGCTGAGCCTTAGTCCATGGGCCCGACTGGTCAGGCCCAACACTCACAAGAGGCGCCTGTATTGCATTGTGTGCCAGGCGGTGGCGTAGAGTGAGGCCCTGGCGGACCGATCCCCAGCTCCAAAGTGGTGGATTTCATGTCTCCAAATGTGGTGAAGGAAAAGCATGAAGAAGGATCCATGAGTGTTATGCATGTTTAGGGAAAACATTTTGGCTTCCCGCAAGAAGGAACATTAAGACAGCTAATGCAGCTGGAATAAAAGAGATAAGAGTGCAGAGAGATGAGTTTGTTGAAATAGAAAATCACCTGAGAGCATTAAGTGGAAGCGTGGAAGCACGAATGCAGAGACAGAGAGCTCAAGAAAAAAAAAGCAGTGATGAGGATGAAACAGATAAATCTTCTCAGAGATACTTTGACACACTGAGGCTGTGAGGAGGGATGCAGAGTGGATCACGACCTCCCCCCGCCACCATGCAGCAGAGATGAACAGCACACGCCAGAAAACTCTGGTGACTCATTTCTGACCACAGCACGTTTACCACTGGAGGCTTTACATCATCAAGCCCACTCATCAGAAACCACAGCCATCCACACCCAGCAGCGATGTGCAGGCCCTCCATCTGCCCCTCAAATGCCTAATAGAGCCACAGATTAAGGAGGCCACGATTCATTTGTCACACCCAAGCGATGCGACGGATGCAAACCAAGCAGCAAGTTAATATCTCATCATATGTATGTCCAGTGTTAACTGTGTTTGGCGCTTTAATGCTTTCTTTGTTGAGTTGTACTACCTTATAGGTTCACGCCAGTGAGGTTGATTGATCGTTCTCTGTCAGCCCAGTTGGTTCAGTTGGTTCCACCCGTGTCCTCAACTCCACCTGCTTGGATTCCACCTTTTTTTGACTTTCAGAGTAAAATGAATGTTTTGTCTTTTCGTTTTATTTCAGCCCTATTTAATTCTCTTCACTGAGCATCTATTGTCTGTTAATGATTAAATCTTAATATAAACAAACCTTTGATTTCACATATAAACATGAAATTTCCCCTTGGGGGACTAATAAAGGTATCTTTCTTACTTACTTATTTCAGTTGCATTTTACTTTGTATTTTCAGAGTGTAGGTCTTCAGTAAATGTGATGTACTTAAAATAAAAGGCAGAAGATGTTTTTATTTAGGTCTAAGAATTAGTCATGAGATCGTTTAAGCCTATTTTTTTTCTTCCTTTATTTCTCCCTCTAATTATTTTCTACTGTTGTTTTAACTTTTTATGTAACCGTAACAGATCAACAAGTGTCAAACTGTCTTGTCTTCACCTTTGACTTTAAATACTACTAGCTCCTTCTTCAGGGTCTGCCTCTAATTGCTTCATACTTTTTGAATTTAGCACCTGGAAAAAGACCCGACGTTTTCTCCGACTGCACTGATTCTTATTTGTAACAAATAATGGGTTCTTGGAATAAGTAGAGGACACAATGGGAAAACTTGATGGGCTTATAAATAGACCTCAGCGATACCAAAACATCGTCTCAGTGATCAAATTCAAGTCTCAGCTCTGTGTATTTGATCTCCTGCTATTCTCGTGTTTCTGTCTCAGAAGAGACAGAACAACTTCTCATGAGGAGCTTGGTCGGGTAGAGGAAACTCAGGATTCTGAAATCTCCATATAAGTAGAGGATTTGTGGTGAGACAAAGACCGCTGCGAGCAGCACATTTGTCCTCTGGGAAGTGCTTTTTGTTTGTTAGCAGCCTAGCATCGACAGTTGCTTAAGATATCATTTTCAATTGTTGTTTGATGGTAAATACCGATAACAGCTCGAGCTGATTCAATTTTGCTGAAAATCGGGTCGAGGTCAAAGTCACACCAAATGTGAGAATCAGTAAAAACTTTATATTACCCACAACTTTTTATGGGTCGTCGTTAAACTTCGCAGCGATAAATTAGACCTTAAGCTGGCCAAGCATTTGACCTTTACCTTCATTGTTAGCAAAAAAAAGTAATATATTTTATATGAAAGGGCATGGGAAAGCTGTAGAAAACACTCTTTAGATTTTCAACACTCTACGACGTCACAATGACGCCATAACAGGCTGACGTCAGCGTAAAAACGCCATAAAAGTGTAGTCTTTGCACTTTGAGGGGAGTTGCGCTCGTTTTGTGGAGGAGTGGGGGTTCATTATTGATACAAATTTTAAACTCTGTTCTGTGAGACGATGTATTTTTGAGTGTACAATCCAACAAATTTCTTCTTATAAGTGTAAATGAAGAAAATCCTGTTATCCAACCACTGACAGAAAAATAAATATTTACGATACAGATCGTGTCCTAAATAACACAGATATCGTCCACTTTCCACATTTGGCGCCCACCTTAAAAATTATCACTGTTTATAATACTGTCGAAATCTTGAGTCATCCCTCGTTTGTATGTAACAAGCTTGAAAGTCAGTATTTGAAGCTTGTGACCACTTTTATTCTTCAACACAGCCTCTTTTGCGCACCTTTCTTGTCATTTCTTATGCAGTCTTCAGGAAAGCTTCTCCAGGGCTTCCCGACGAACATTTAAAGCTCTTCTTCAGATGTTGACTCCCTTTTGTTTTGTTCTCTGTTGAGATGATCCCACTCTGCTTCAGTAGTGTTGAGGTCCGGGCTCTGGGGAGGCCAATCCATAACTCATAGTGTTGCACTGTGCGTTTGTCTCTTTCCTGGTGTGCTTTTACTGCATTGATTGTTTGCATCATTGTGATGCTGAAAAATGTTTTACAGCTATAGACGCTCAGTGCTTTATCATTAAACCAAAACTGTCCAATTTGGATTCATCACTCCATAAAAGCGATTTCCATTCCACTTCTTGTGTAATTTGTTTGTACCTCAAACCTGTTTACCTTCTTTAAAAACTGCTTCTTGAGAGATAATATCAGCACACATGTATCATTGTAACTGATATGTGTGTACAGATGCACACCTATTCTTTGAACCTAGTTGTGTGTTGCTAGGCTGCACTGAGACTGAGCCGAAGCTGTATTTAGCACACTATCCTCACATGTGCTCTACTGCACATGTGCAGTGTCAAGATTTTACTCAGGAAAAAAGGTTCAAGTTTACAGGTTTACTGAAGTAGAGCCAACTATGACTCTTCCACACACTACTGGCAGGAAAAGGTGAATTGTCACAGTTTGACTTTGATATTTACATTTTTTTCTGTTTCCTGAAATACTTATCACGCTTGGTGTCAATCATTTCCAACCTTTTTCTTATTTTATCAGGTCTTCCTGAAACACAATCAGTGATGAATAAGATATTCCACGTCGTCAAGGACAAACTTTGATTGATTGCATCAGGAAATGAATCGAATATATGAACGATCCCTTTGAGACTGTCATTTTCAAAATGCCCAAACACCCTGATGAGAAAGACTAATTTGTACTTTCATCAATTGGCAGGTTAAAAAAGTCAATGTAGTGAAAGGAGGACAAACCTGAAAAAGTAAAATAAAACTCTATTATAAACCATGAAGTGACCGAGCAGATGTTGTGAACGCTGCTCTGAAGACAACAGTACATACAGTGTCCTTTCAGCAGGCTCAGATTGGCTGAGCTGTGCAGTCAACATTTGTGTAATCATCCCAGTGCGACTTTTATGAGCTGTGAGCTGGCCCCGTGTTTCTTACTGTAATTAGAATCCAGTAACGACACAGGTGGCATGGAGAGCAATCATCGCCATGCGTTTTTTTTCTGCTTTCTTACAGTTGAGTCTGCGGTCTTCTAAAATACTGCTCTAAATTAGCATTGACCTTTTCCATGTTACCACATTGTTTCCAAAAAGTCAGGACCCTGTTTGCGTAAAACATAAAGATGCAATGCATTAATCGTTTAAAGGCTCTATTTTTATGTACCAGTTCACGGTACTCATTAAAATGTGTAATGTTAGAAAACTGAATGTTGCACAACTGCTGCAGTTAATTGATAACATGACCGTGTGCAAAGGTGACACCCCAGAAAGTCTCAATAAATTCACTTTGTATAGAAATGATTAGAATTTGTATTGCGTTAAATATACCTCACAGTGGAACATAGGCTGCCATCCATGTGGATGGCAGCCTAACAGTGAAGGCCTTTAGTATTTCAGCAAGACAATACCACAACATTCTGCACTTATTACAGCAGCATGGCTCTGTAGAAAAGCCCAGACCGGTCACCCACTGGAAATATTACATGCATGAAACGTGAAATACGACAAAAACGGCCCTCGAACTCGGTGCTACATTTACTTAAAGTAGGAATCTTACATCACAGATACTCTTTGAGCAAAACAATAACAATGCTCACCTGTAAACGTGTGTTTCTTAGAGTCAGGGCCTTTATATCAATTCACTGATTCAGTTTGAACCTTAAATATCTCTCCTCAAGGCCGACTTCAAACAAAACGTCTAGTGATTAATGCTTGAGTACTTTCCACTGTTACTCAGATGTTGAAT
The DNA here is from genome assembly GCF_900408965.1 of Simochromis diagramma. Taxonomy (NCBI): domain Eukaryota; kingdom Metazoa; phylum Chordata; class Actinopteri; order Cichliformes; family Cichlidae; genus Simochromis; species Simochromis diagramma. The sequence continues at coordinate 3,257,502 of NW_024386908.1, forward strand.
TCATTTACTTCATGGTGAATTGCACTTTCATGTTCATAGGGGTCTCTAGCGCTGCATTATAGCACCTCCTGGTGGCTGACTCTGGCTGATCCGACTGAGACAAACTGTTAGTACCACTTGATGTCAATAAGGAGAAATAGTCACAGTATTAATCAGATTAAGTTCTAAATGACTTGATTTCTGTTCCGTTGTGTTCCTTCAACATAACGAGGTGTTTAATAAAGGTGTTTATAGTTATCATACATTTTTGTGGAACCACGAAACAGAGGAAGTAGTGCAGATGGGGAAAAAATGGCCAGTGAACAACATTGGTGGCAGCTGGTCTGGATGAAGCTGATGACTGACTGAGATTTTCCCCACACAAACATCTCGAGGGTTTACAGAAACTATCCAGCGAGCAGCAGAGAAGATGTCTTGCTGATTTCAGAGGTCAGAATGGCCAGACTGCTTCGAGCTGATAGGAAAGACCACACAGGGTCACGCCTATCAGGACACTGGGAAACGTTGCCTGGTGGTAGGGTCTGCATGCGGCATGAACAACATGACAGCATGGATCCATCCGGGCTTGTAGCAAAAGTTCAGGCTGCTGCTGGTAGTGTAACAAATGTGTGGGATACTTTCTTGGCACACTTTAGTCCCCGTAGTTTTAACTCTGCCAACCCGAATACTCGTGTCCATTCCTTTATGACCACAGTGTAGTCATCTTCTGACAGCTGCTTCCAGCAGGAGAACGCAGCATGTTAAAAAGCTCAAATCATCTCGAGGGGGCAAAAGAAGCTTCAAAAAGGAAGTAGGGAGGTGTACCTAATAAAGTGACCGTCAAGTGCACATATAACGCTATCGTCCATCTTCACGTGAAACTCAAACGAGTGCTCTACAGACTTGATTTTGAATATTTTATTCCACAGTTGAATGAAGATGGGAGCAGCATACTTACAGCATCAATGCACAACGTTTACTCGTGTTCACACCTACACACAGGTCACACTGCATTCAAACTAAACACGACAAATTACACATTCAGATTTGACTGACTTTGATCGCGTGAGTCACAAACCAACGTGATCGGATTTTCGTTAGGATGAATTTTATGATTGAAATCTCGTGCATATAAAGAAAACGACAACAAATAAGCAGCGGAATTAACCACATCCACAAATCGAGCACGAGGGCACGTACAGACGAGCAGAAACAAAAACGTCTAAATTAACAGTGAACATCTCGACACACATCTTGGTCACCTCCAGTGGACTCGTATGGCTTGGTCATAGTGAATATCGAGGTAAAAATGTATGTACATCTTCAAATAGTCCCATTATTATAAAGTTCTGTCGGCGTCCATCACTGGCACAAAATGCTTTAAAAAAACCGTCCCACATCAAAAGAAATCTAAACTTTACATTACGATTATATCATTTTTGGTCTCTTTAATTATACTTGCAAAAGAATAATTTTGTTGTACTACATTTTACAAGTGCTGTAGAAAAAACTGCCGTACAAAAACAAGGAAGCCTCATAAGTAGACTTGACACAACAAAATAAACATTTTGTTAAATTTACAAATTAAATCTTCTGATTTCCTGAATCAGTTACATTTCTTATGTCAGAATTATGAATCTTAAAAGAAGCTAATTTATTTGAGAGCCCGATTTTTTTTTTTTATTCCATATTGAAATGTTATTTTTTTAACCTCGACAAGGATCAATGCTTGAAGGGGGAAAAAAAGCTGTTTGGGGTAAAAACAACATGCGAGTACAGTATATTAAACATTCTTCATTATGATTTAAATCTGCACCAGCGCTCTTACAATACTGAGATCTCCCACTGTTATTATTACCAACATTTTTTGTTAATATCAATTTCATTCAGTCATGAAATGATTCACAGTTGACTGGCAGGATTTACCTATGAGTGTTTTGAGTGTCATTGAAAAGTACTTTTTTTTTTTTTTTTTTGCCAGTCAAATACAAACTGGAGATACTGATTCTGTCTGTAGGGAGAATAAAACCCTACAAATTCAGAACAAAGCCGTGTGGTTAGTGTATAAAAATGATATGACCGTGTCGGTCTGATACTGAGATGTAACAGAGGCTTTGCTTTGATTTTTAAGATGTTCTGGTCCCCTGTAACACAGGAGAAAATCCTGAAATGATTACTTTAGTCTTTTCCTCACCACATAAACCTCTGCGTTGCTGTGCTGTCCGGCCAGTGGAAGGTCTTGGCGATGAAGATGTAGATGGTGGCAATGTTCACGGCCGTGTACAGGAGGAACTCCCCGATGAGTCTGGGAAGGGAGGGAAGGGGCATGTGCAGGCGATACATCAGGTATGGAACGATGAAGTACCTGAACTCCAGGAGCTTCTGCGGGACTGTGGTGGCCACGAGGCAAGCCAGGAAAGCCAAACTCCAAAAGAGAGAGCGCGATTTAAAGGAGTCCAGAAAATTCCACCCGGCGAAGATGTACGGAGGGATGAGGAGGAAACGCACCAGTTCGTGCCTCTGGAAAAGTTTCTTCCACACATAAAAGGGGAAATGGCGGTTATCAGCCAGGAGGTACTTGTGGACAAAGGTGAATTTCCACACCAGGAGCAAAGAGATGCCGGTGACCAGGAGGAAAAACAAAGGCTGCTTTTTGAGAGCCTGCAGGAAGCGGAGGACGCGGTGGTAACACAGCGAGACGGGGAGAGAGAAGAAGAGGGAGAAGGAGAAGAAGTAGAAGAGCTGGGGGAAGTTGAGGCAGGCCTCGTGGCTCGTCCTGTCGCCAACCACGATCCCATCATTGAGCGCCACAAACACCAGGAAGCCAACGCCGACCAGCGCGTAAGGCCAGGCCACCAGCAGCACCGCCTTCACGTGATTGGGTGAGGTGAGGAACTCCAGAGTGAAAAGCAGGATTCTCTTAGCTCCGCTGAATGACAGCGGGATCTGAGACGGTGCAGACTTCTCGTCCCTCTTTTTTGTATGCTCCACCCTCCAGGCGTCATCCATTTTCCCTGCCACCAGAGTGGCTGCACAGAACGCCACCCAGATGATGTTCGTCTGACGGAAGAGCACGGAGCAGACGCCCAGCAGCGCAGAGGCCTTGTGGCAGCCGTACAGGGTCATGAGGTAGGTGAAGAGGATGAAGAAAGTAGATCCAGCGTCGGTGTAGTAGAGGAAGTTAAAAAAGTAGAGCACAGGGAAGGTGGACAGAGACAGCGCTGACAGGACTCGGCGTGAGGTTGTCCGCGTCTAGAAGAGAAGTTAATGTGGCATCAGAAAAAAAAAAAAAAATTAAGTCACTTGTGGTCTTGTCTTCGTGTCCTGGACTTACCTTCTCCCTGAGGTGCAGCTTGCAGAGGAGCAGATAGATCAGGTAAAGGTTGCCACAGTTGAAGAGCAGGTTGATGAAGCGCAGCATGGCCGTGGAGCACACCACCTCGCCTGTCAGTTCGGTGAGCCACACCACAGGCTTGATGACTCCCACTGAGACGAGGTAAAGGCCTGGGAGAGTGGTGATCATCGGGTCCCACTGCATGAATTAAAAACATGTTAACACGGCACAAGGTGTAAAGTTCACTTAACATGTGGAGTGAGCTGATAATGGCTCTTGAGTGGGGAGTTGGGGGGCTTCCGCTGTGAAGGGCCACACCAATAAGCTGAGCTGAGCTTCACGGTGCTCAATATTAATTGTATCCCTTTATAATCTTATTGTTGTGGCCCTCCACAGGGATATTTCATAGCACTGTCAGTTCTCTTGGCTAGTCTGTGATACAAGTATTTAAGAAAAAAAACCTGTGTTTGCATCAGCACTCACTTCATTATTACAGCCAGGCATCGAACAACCAACTTTTGGATTAGTAGACGACCTGCTCTGGCTCCTGAGCCACAAGACAAAAGCCTTTTTTTTACAATCTTCATCTATATGCTATCTTAAAATTACAGCCCAAATGATATAGCAGTCTGTTGATACATATGAATGTCGTCCAATGGAGTATGTGACGACACAAATTTACAAATAAAGTCATTTAAATTTCATCCACCATGGGTCTAATGTTTTCTCCTGTTCCAATGGCACCTCAGCCATCATTTAGAAGGCCCAGCAGGGCCTGCATTTCCCGAGGACACTCAGGAAGAATCATCTCAGTTAAATGCTCCTCCTGCTGTGCTTCTACAGAGCCACCGCTGAGAGCATAGTTCATTACACTGTGGTACATGGGGTTCGTAGCAGCAGATAAAAAGGCCCTCCAGAGAATCACCAACACTGTTGTTCTCTTCCTTCCCTCACAGACATTGCGAACAGCCCCAAATCATCATCAAAGACTGCTCTCATCCAAGTCACCATCTGTTTGAACTGCTGGTAGGCATTACCAATCCGTAAAATCCAAAACTCCCAGATTCACTACGGGCACTAACGTCCCCCTCACCAAACAAAGACAGCTCATAACAGTTTATAAAACACACTTAAACGTGTCATTTTATCTTGAACTTGATAAAACGTCATGCATTAATATGCGTACGATGTGTTATAGGAGAACTACTTTTATGCTTGTATCCAATTATTTATCTATTTAGCCCTAGACAAGGAAAGAGGCTCCAGTAGATTGCAGGCATAACATGAGTCTGGTTGTAGGAAAAGACAACCCCCTGTCAGACAGTCCTAGAGACTGATTGCCAACTCTCTTGCAACCACTGACTGCTAGGAGGAAAGTGTATTCCCTGATGACAACCACTTAGCCAATGAAAATGTGAATTTCATTCCTTTAGTGGTTGCTGGAAGCCACAAGGATTTTTGGGCTGCCAAGGCGGTCGTTTACTGGTCTCTTGTCCTACGTGCCTGGAGCCTCGCAGGCATCTGCTTGGACCCAGGCATCATGTTACTCTGCTGCATGTGAACCAGGCAGGGCTGTGATGAATAATAACCACCCCAATCTTTTCTCTGCAAGGCTTTAACACTTTTTAGAAAACTCTCACTCTCTCATGGATCCCTGACTAAAACACCATCGTTTAGCCTAGTTTCCTCTAACACACACTGCTTTCACTGTCAGTCAGATGCCATGCATCATGTCACATGAGGATGAACATGCAACATGTCTTTACAGATAGCCATTAGTAATGTAAGGTTTACAGAGCTTCATACAGATCTGAGCAGTTAAGCTTCACTTCACCACAAAGTCCCTTGCTCCTTTTAAAGCTGGCCCACGTGACATCAATAAATATAATTCATCCAGACAGGCATACCATACTGATACAGCCCTATATGCCCAGTGTGGAGATTAACCCTAATCGAAAGCCCCGCTGCTCTTAGCTAACCTTAATCCGCCTGATAATGGCGGGCTCACCCTCATCACTCACACTTTACCTCGTTGAATTTTCCCTGGCAGTATTTCTGAGCTTGGGGGACGTGGAAGATCTCGTCCATGTAGGGCTCCCTTTGCTCGCGGGTCACTCTGGAGAACAGCAGGCAGGATATTAAGAAGTTGGTGCTGCACAGAGCAGTGAACATGTAGCCTTCAAATTTCTCCATGTTTGACGACGAAACACGGTGTAAAACTGAGAAAAGTTCAGACCAGAGCTAGCTGTTAGACTTTAGAGTATCTCGCATAACTACTAGACTACAGAATTTAAACCGCGGGAAAACGTTAATTTAGAGGAAAACTGTCTGAAACATGTCCACCGTTGCTAAACGGAAGAATTTTTGTGATTTTTGACAGCTGGCGGTCCGATTCAGAAATAGGCTCGGTACAGAAACTCGTGTAAAACCAAAGGTTCCGGTACTATGCTAAATACTTTAGCGTGGGATTATCTGTCGAGTAATATCTGCCTTACATATATGTATGATTTATTTTGGATGATTATGTTATTGACTGCCGTTTTACTACCTTGTGATATCCTTTTTTTCCTCCTAGGAGGAGATTTCCTCTGACGCGGTGTCACCGTGTTATGGTTCCCCCCGCCGTGTAGAGACTTCACGTGAAGCACCGTGGTCCGTGTGCCGTTTATAGAATTTTATCCAACCTTTTGTGTGTGTGTGTTTTGAGAATGCATCTAACACAAAAGCTGGAGCTTTTCCCCGACCACAGAGTGACCCAGATGCTCTTCAAAGAAGTCAAAAATGCTGCAGAGCTGAAAAAAAGCGCCATGGAAGGGAAAATAAACGGTGCTTTGATCAACCCTACGATGGTGAGCCTTTTCCGTCTGTTTTAGCAATGCTTTTTTTTTTTCAAAATACGCCTGTGTTTTATTGTATAAAACACATACTAATAAAACCGTTAAGTACTCGTGTCTTTCACTGAAAAAGAAAAATTGAGAATTACCTGGAGTCTTGCTGTTTGCTTACGTTGACCCTGTGCTTCCATTTCCAGCTGGTGGATCCTTTTCAAGTGCTGGTAGCTGCCAATAAAGCCGTTCACTTAGAGAAAATAGAAAAAATGAAGACAAGAACTCTTTACTCGGAGATCATCTTCAATCTGTCCCCTACAAATAATGTAAGTGAGAAGAAGCAGATGTTTCTGAGATCCATGTTCCGATTTTTGAAAAAATATGTTACTCTTAACGTAGTTTTAGATATGTAAGCTATCTGTATGCTTCCACTAATATAGATCTCAGAGGCCTTTAAAAGATTTGGGATCTCAGATGGTGATGACTCCGTTCTGATCGTTATGGTTGACAGCAAAGATGAGTCCCAGGTCGTGTCAGACATTGCAGCCAGGGTGGAGGGCCGGCAGGTTCCAGTGGAAGAGATTTCCTCACTGTCAGACCACGCAAAGATCAAAAAGGTCGCTGCTTTTAATTAATCTGCGTTCCACACTTGTATCTTGTTATGTTACAGGGGTGACAGGCTGCACAGTTGTTTCTTTGCTTGATGAATTTAAAGAATATTTTAATTAATTTTTTTCCCTCCATTACAGCTGTACAAAGTCACTCCCCAGGAGGAGAAATGTGGGAGTCTGCTTGATGCGGTCGTATGCAGAATGGCCACCAAGGATGTTATGTAGGTTCGGCGGGATATACTAGGTGCGATTAGAAACTTCTGTGACTTTTATGACTTCACCCTTAAAGAAATGAAAGACTACGCTTTGAGCTCCACTTCGACACACTTGTCCTTGTGCAGGACTGGACTACTTCCAGCACCGCTGCTATTTTTAGATCACTCCTCGAACGTCTCATTCTGTCCACTGGAGCAATTCAAACGTTAACTTCTGTGTCAGGCTGAAACAGCTTTGACTCGGAGGGTCATCAAAGGTTATGAGAGCGGCTTGTCCACCTACAGCCCACCGACCAAACAGCACACAATCCAAAAGCAACGCATCAGGATCTAGACGATTTTTTTCCCAGCATTCATGTGTTGTGCACCAAGGTCAGACTTATTCAAGGATCTAATATCCTGAGGCATTCAAGGGACGGCATTTAGTAGAAATGACGTAAATCTGTACACTGTAAATCGAAAACACCAAAGGTTGGGATTTTTTGTAGCTCACCACTGGTTACATACAGCCAGATACAACTCTGTTCTCTAAAATGAAGCCAAATGTAACAGATTGCTGCACCAGAGACCACCTTCGAGGGGGGGCTGTTTTTGTTTTTGCAGAGTTGCAGAACTTTATGATCACACCTTGTAAGACCAGGATATACCTAATAATATCTGAGAAAATGTGTTGTTTTTTTTCACACAGCAGTTTAACAATAGATCCGTTGTCAATAGATCTATGTCTGTTTTTAATACTAGCCCAGCACACTCTTAAGTTTAAACCAACAGAAATTGTCAGTCTTGATCTGTGTACACTGGGCTCAGTCAAAATAAATCTTATTTTTCTTAAACCTTTGAGTGACCTCATCTTTGTTTATTTTTTTTTTTATCTCTTCTTTGCCACGGCCATGTCGTAGGACGTAGGGAGAAATCTTTGCGTTTCTTATTATTTAGCATCATCCTATTTCTTGTTTTATTTTACCTTTGAACTTTTTTCATTCACTGTGTTTTTTGGTTCTATACACTGAAGGTTAGTTTTCTGACGATTTTTCAGCGATGTAAAGCTGCTCTCTTGCAAGCAGAGCTGAATTATGAATCCAAATTGCTTTGAGGTGGATGTGAGCCAGACCTCTGAATAATTAAAAAAAAAAAAAAAAAAAAAGGCTCAAATGCCCCGAAGCACTATCATGAAGGCACTTCAGTCGAGCCAAATTTCAGCCAATGGCTGTCAGCCTGGGGAGGCATGAATAATAAATCTGCTGTTTGTTTTAAAAAGTTTGGAGTTAGGTTTGACAAAATTGCACTTTTTACGTCTGTTGATGATAATAATAGAAATATTTAATAAAGAATGTTGAATGTGGAGCTGCGGGACACGAGGAAAAGAGGAAGACCTCAGAGAAGATTCATGGACGTAGTGAAGGAGGACCAGGAACTATTATAACCATTCAGATGCTTATAGATTACAGAGCATTGTATTATAATCATTCTACTGCAGCAAATCATGTTGATGTTTATAGTTTACAATGTAATTACTATTCATTAACAAAGTGTTAATGAGAATCACAGTATTTGAAATGTAACAGCATGTAACACAATAAGCTACACTGCCCATCCAGAAATAGTCACACTCTGAATATTTTGTTGGACCACCCTTACTTCTGAGCATGGTACACATCCTCCGGGGACAACATTTGGATGAGCTTATGCAGTGTCACAGCGTTTATTTCCAGAGCTTCATTCATTTTTTTGTCAAGGTTGAAGATGATGCTCCTGGCACGATTCCTGGAGTTGCCATCCTTGAATATGTCCCTGCCATCAGAGAGCAGTTATGGCTTTGTGCTGAGAAAGAGTTTTTAGAGTGTTGCTGCAGAAATATAGAGGAGGTCAGGAGTTCTGGATTTAGAAAAAAAAGCATATGATAGGTTGTTAAAAGAGGAACTGTGGTACTGCATGAGGAAGTAAGGAGTGGCAGTGAGCGCGCTGCAGGACATGTGTGAGGTATGCAGTAGGAGTGACAGATAGGTTCAAGGCGGGGGGGATTACTGAGCCCCTTCTTGTTTGCAGGATTCTCTGTGGACTATGATGTTTGCAGTATGGAGAGGTGGAGGTGAACTATATTGCCAGAAGTATTTGCTCATTTACTTTCAAACACATGTGAACTTGAGTGGAAAAGAGGCTCCAAACCTTGTGGAAAGGTTTAGGAGGGATTTATGGGAATTTTTGACCATTCTTCCAGAAGCACAGTTGTGAGGTCAGACAGTGATGTTGGACGAGAGGACCCGGCTCGCAGTCTCTGCTCTAATTCATCCCAAAGGTGTTCTATCAGGTTGAGGTTCTTCCACACCAAACTCTCTCATGTGTTTATGGACCTTGCTTTGTGCACTGGGTCCTGGTGGAACAGAAAGGGGGCATCCGCAAATGCAGATCCCACAATGTTGAGCCACGATCGCCCATGGCTGGGATGCAGCTGCTCAGCCATGGAAACCTATTCCATGAAGTTTGGAGGTCTGCAGGAAGGTGGTGGTCTTTGCACACCATGCGCATCAACATATGCTGTCCTCGCTCTGTGATGTTATGTGGTATACCACTTCATGGCTGAGTTGCTGTCATTCCCAATCAGCAATCAGAGTCAAGCACTTACCTACACATTCTGATCGGCACACTCTCTCACACTGTCAGACTTTTAAGAATATAAAAAACATACCAGAAAGACGCAGAATTACGACAGCAGTAAAAACATGGGTATTAACAATGTTTATTCTAAATTGTTATCTGAGAGAGTTACTGGCACGGATTTGTAAGAAGTCACAGATTTGTAGTTTGTCAGTCCTGAAAGTTCACAAGCTCGGCTTTTCCGATATTCCCTCCGGTGAGGATGCACACAACATCCTTGCCCTCCAGCTCTGGGATCTTGTTGTTAACGATGGCAGCAAAAGCAGCAGAGCCTGATGGCTCCACTACCAGCCCGGATCTGTAGAGCGTGGACACGGCAGCCTCGATCTCCTCATCGCTAACGAGGACGATCCCCTCCACGTAACGTTGGCACAGCTGATAGGGCAGCCTGCCTGGTGATGGCGCAAGAAAACTCTATTTTCTCATGTATCGCAAACAGAAAGTCAAGGAATTTTAAAAGAACAGTTCACATACAAGCCAGATATGCTGGAGAGAAATTTGACAAAAACTACCTGCGAAAGGTGGTGCAAGACCTGACGCGATGCTCTTGCTGTCCATTTCTACTGGCTTCTTCTCAATTAAGCTTTTGTACATTGTGCAAGCTGCGTTAAGCAGAAACACACTTAAAGTTTCTGCACACAAAAACAAGCTAAACATCAGTTTGTCGGTGACCTTTTACCTCCTTCTGGCTCCACGCCGTAGATCTTGGTTTTACTGCAACCTGACAGTTTGATGGCAGCAGCTACTCCAGCCAGCAGCCCACCTCCACCGCAGCACACCACCACCACATCAGGCTCCGGCATCACTTCCAGCAACTCCATACCTAGACTAAATGCATGTGCACACGTAATTAATAAAAGACAGAGATATTAAAAATCTAATTGTTACCAATAAAACACGAAGATAGAAGCACTCTTATGCACTAGCATCCAGCCCTGATTGTACCTGGCATGCCCTGCAATTAGATCCAGGTCATCGAAGGAGTGCAGGAAGGTCATGTTGTCCTCCTGAACACAACGGTTCACCACGTTTATCAGACAGGATGTAGGAGCTCGCTCCACCTCAACCCCTAAACTCTGAGGACAAGAATAACCACTCCATGAAGATGACAAAGTAATAAATTCACACTTATTAGGAAGTAATTTATTTGTCTGTATTTAACTTTCAAGGCTTTTGTCTTTTGCTTAACTGTGCCACAAACAACCTCTGACCTGTATAAAGATGGACTTGTTCTCTGGGGCGGTTTCAGGCATCACCACTTTGCCCTTTGACCCAAAGTGTTTTGAGGCATATGCAAACGACTTGCCGTAGTTTCCAGCAGACATGGTGACAAAACGGCCACCCGCCGGTCTCCTGGCAAACTGATTGGCTACTCCTCTGATCTTAAAAGACCCTGTCATTCAAAAAACAGGAAGTCAATAAACCTGCAGCAAAGTGTCAGGGAAGCCAAACAAAGTGGGTTTCACCAACCAGTTCTCTGCATGTTTTCCAGTTTGATGTGGATGTTGCAGTCAATGCTGAGAGGCAGGGTGGTCTGCCTCCAGGCGATCATGGGGGTGTTGATGACACCCAGAGGGCTGCTCCTCACCGTCTCTCTCGCTTCTTTTAGCATGTCCAGGGTGACAGGGTCTGCAGACACCTCACACATCTGGGTGGGTCAGAAACAGAGAAACATCATCACACCCAGTAGTTTAGTTTTACATAAACGTATAAAAGACACTCATTCATTCATTAATATATTTTTGCAGTTACTGTAGGATTAATTTAAAATATGTAGCTCTCAACCATGAGTTCACCGTTTTAATAATCGGAAAATGTAAAGAATTGAGTTGATTTAATTTGTAAGCAGTTCGGAGCCTCTGATTTATTAGGAAGAAACGTGAAAGTTAAATTATATATAAAACAACTATGTTTTCGCCTTTAAACTATTGTGCCAAAAAGTGATTGTCTGCCAAAAACTGATTTCCAGTGTTTCTGTGTATTTTTTATGTGTAATATCTTTACGTATGTTCGTAAATAGACTTCGGTGAACAGGGGATACAAAGGGGTTACATAAAGAATTAAAAAATTATCTGTTTTTTAAGTATCTTTACAACTTGTACTTACATTATAACCAATCCGGTCCTTTATCCCCACTTAAAATATTTTTACAGAACTATTGTAATATTTGCTGCCATTTCTGCTGTCCTGTTGGGAAACTTACTCTTACAAAATACATTTTTAATGTTAATGAGATTTTTTTTTACTGCATAAATAAAGGTTATATAAAAGTCGCTGCCAAAAACTGATTGCGGCTTGTATCTTGTTACACGAATGTTGTTTGTGGCTCAAGATGACTTTATGTCATCCATAAGGGATGCATTTGACATATGTTTAACATATTATAGCCCAACAACTTACTTATAGCACTTTAAATATGAGCAATCGCTTTTTGGCAAATACCGGAAATCAGTTTTTGGCAGACAATCACTTTTTGGCACAACAAAACGAAACCAAAAATGTATATTTATTCTGTTCGGTATTTTTTTACACAGACCTTATTATTTGTTTTCACTCAGCTCCTTGAAGTTTAGTGTTACAACTTTTTCGTCTCCCTCCTCTGCAGCTCGATGGTTCCGGCATAAAATGCGTTTCAAGTCGAACGTTATTGCTGAGTGGACCGCAAACATGGCGGCTTCTGTGGAGCAGCTGGGTGAAATATTCTAGCTTCGTGAGCGAGAAAGTGTTCAAAGCCAGACTGCAGTAATATGAAAACATGGCTTTGATAAAGCACGTGGTGTGCGCCATGTCCGGCGGCGTTGACAGCTCCGTCGCAGCGTTACTGCTGAAGAGACGAGGTGAGAAAAGCTGGCAGTGGAAACACTGAAGCACACCTGTACTGGCTTTGTGACGGGTGAAGCCGCCGTATACGAATCAAAGAAATCAATCAAATAAAGTCAGAAAAACCAAAGTAAAGCTGTAAGTGAGTCTCATTGTGATTGCGTGTTGTTTGAAGGCTACAACGTGACTGGAGTTTTTATGAGGAACTGGGATTCTCTGGATGAGAAGGGGGTCTGCACCACAGAGAAGGACTGTGAGGACGCATACAGAGTGTGCCAGAGCCTGGATGTCCCCTTTCATCAAGTCTCCTATGTCAAAGAGTACTGGCATGAAGTTTTCAGGTATTTCTGTCTTCTTCTGTCTGCTGCCTTTAGGGCTCACAGCAGCTTATCATCTGCCTCCATCCCCTTTCCACCTCCTCTGTATATCGTCCTGTCGGTGCTGTGTTCAACATACTTTATCCATTACAGATGCCGCCATCTCCAATGAAATTTGAGAAATGCCGTTTTTGTGAAAATGCTCCAAAGGGATTTTCAGCATATCGTTTCTAAACATACTAGTTTAAAGAGCTGCTAAAAAGACAGTTGCAGGTCATTTGGACCACGATACACAAAGGTATTTCTGTGTGCAGTAAGTCATATTCGGATGCTTCTGTTGTGTGGGCTTCTTGCCCTTCTGTGTACATACATGGAAAGCTGTAGGTGGCAGTCAGCACAGAAGAGAGGGCTACATCTATTCCCTGTTTTGTTCCACCTGTCCCAATTGTCATAAGGCAAGAGGAAGGTTACACCCTGGGCAGGTCATCCAGGCAGACAGACAACCATTCACACCTACGACCAATTAAGAATCACCAGTTAACCTAAAGTGTGCCTGTGAAATGTGGGAGGAAGTCTGAGTACCCAAAGAGAACCCATGCAGGCACGAGGAGAACATGCAGACGCAACATAGATCCTATGTGGGTTCACTCCAGATTCCCTGGCTTCCTCCACAGCTGGTCAGTGGATTTGAACCCATTACCTTCCTGCTGTGAGGCAACAGCACTAACTATCAAACCAACATGCTATCTACAATGTTCATATGCAGCATTAAAAAGTAGGAGCTCAGTTGGAGGCTGGTTGCAAAGTGGCTTGCAGATGTGCAACAACTGTGTGCATGCTGGAAGAGCTTAAAAAGTGCAAAATGAGGCGAGCTTCCAGGATTCCTGATAAGGAAAAATGTTCTGATTTACATTTAAAATTGATATAGACTTCAGTGAGATTTAGAAAAAAAACTAGGATCAGAATGTGGAATCTCTCAAATTTTATACTTGTTTTTTTTTTTTATATCCAGTGTTGAGCACTGAATGCAGTTTCTCTCTGTCTGGTTTGCAGTAATCTGTTGAAGGAATATGAGAGGGGAAGAACACCAAACCCAGACATACTATGCAACAAGCACATCAAATTTAACCACTTCCACAAATATGCCATCGACACCCTGGGTACGCTGTTTTATTTTCATTCTCATGCTTATTGGTTGAAATATAAAATATGATCACTTGAGTCTCAGACACACTCCAAGAGACACATTGTTTCCTGTAGGTGCTGATGCCATGGCAACAGGCCACTATGCCAGGACATCACAGGAAGATGACGAAGTTTTCGAACAGGCTCACAAAGCTCCGCCCACCACGCTGTTCAGAGATCGATTTGAGATCCGAAATCGTAAGTGTGACTTTCCCTTTATACCTCTTATATCTCTGATTTTTACACTAATTTCCACTATTTTCGTTTCTGCGAGTGAAGTTTGTCTTTTTTTCTTGCGTTCCCGTCACCAGCTGTGAAGCTGTACAAAGGGGCGGATCTCCTCAAGGACCAGACTTTCTTTCTCAGTCAGATCCCACAACAAGCCTTACGACAAACCATGTTCCCGCTCGCTGGACTCACCAAAGAATTTGTGAAAAAGATGGCTGCTGAGGCCGGGTTTCACCACGTGCTGAAGAAGAAAGAGGTGCTCAAATATATTACAGACTTTAATAAGGAGAGAGGAGAGGAACACAGGATTTAAATTGACTGGTGTGTCGTTTCAGAGCATGGGTATCTGCTTTATTGGAGAGAGAAACTTTGAAAACTTCATCTTGGAGGTAAGTATTTATTTCACATGGCAAAAGTATCTCATTTTCATAGGATTTAGGACAAAACCTCCCATCTCTTTTTAAGATGACCTCAGATCATTTTGATCTTCAGCTGCTTTGTTTCTATTTTCAGTATCTGGACCCCAAACCTGGGAACTTTGTCTCCATTGAGGATGGAACTGTAATGGGAACCCACAAAGGTGTGTTTGTGAACATCTTTTTAAAAAAAATAAAAGTGTGCCACTACTGTACACCTGACTAAAATGTATTATAGTCAGGCAGCATTCTCGGGAGCTAAAAACAAAGCAACGTCTGAAGTGCTGAAACATGCAGTTCCTCAAATGGCCACATGAGGCTGACTTCAAAGTCAAATTATTTCCCATGCAGTCACATGTTAAAGGTTACAGAGGTTGTTTTGGTCCATATGCGCATGTATAAAACTATCAGACACCTGTTTGTCCCTTCTTTTCTCATATTCTTATGTGTTTCTGTCCATACAGGTTGGTTCACACTGACACTGGGCCAAAGGGCAAGGATAGGCGGGCAGAGAGACGCCTGGTTCGTGGTGGACAAAGACATCGTTACTGGAGATGTGTTTGTGGTGAGAACATCTGTGTTTAAGTTATCAAATGTCAACGCATCCATCTTAACATTCTCCTGATGTTCCCTTACAATTAGGAGCGATTTATTTTTTTTTTTTCCAGTTTTAATGTTCATGAATGTGTCGACTTGTAGATTCAAAAACCAAGTTTGTAAAATGAAACAGATGGTAATACCTGTAACTCCCTGTAGGAGGCAGTGTATTCATCTTTGGTGTTTCTTGAGCAACGTGTTGCAATTCGTGACCATTTTTAATCGGGTACTTGATTTGTTACACCTCTTGTGGCTCAGGCTCCGACAACCAATCACCCAGCACTTTTCCGCGACACCGTGCGAACGGAGCGTTTCCACTGGGTAACAGAAGACCCGCCCCCCGAACTAGCCAGGACCCAAATGATGGATTGTCACTTCCGCTTCATCCACCAGATGCCGCTCGGTGAGTTCTGTGTTATCAGTGCCTGCGAGAAGATTATTAATGCCGACTGAAAATCAGCTGAAACATTAAACACGGCTTCAACTGTGCGTTCCAGTTCCCTGCACAGTAACTCTGAACATGGACGGCTCTGTGTGGATTTTGCTCTCCCAGCCAGTCAGAGCTCTGACACCTGGACAGGTAGCGGCTAACGTGTTCAGGACTGTTCTGTAACATCACACTACATGTGTGGCTTCTTTGTGTTATCGGAGTGTTCTTGTTTTCCTTCCACAGTTTGCCGTGCTCTACAAAGGGGACGAGTGTTTGGGCAGTGGGAAGATCACCCAGCTTGGGCCAAGCGAATTCACGCTGCAGAAGGGCCGCGAGCGGATGGTAGCAGCCTTTCAGCGCAAAGAGCAGTCGACCCCTGAAGCAGACAGCTGAGAGGAGCTCACAGTCCGACTGTGTGCAGCACATGAGCTGCGAGCACCCTGTGAGGAACATAAGCCAGTCCAAGAGATGGTTGGACCGGCTTTAGTGACACAGGGCAGATGCTCAGGGAGGCAGCAGAGGGTTGATTGGCTTTTTAAAGGCTCCAGGAAACAGCAGTGTTTTGTTTATGGTTTGTTTTTGTTTTTTTACATAAGTAGATCTCTACTGTTTTTAACCTAATATAATCTTTCCATCCAAGATCTGTACCAACACCACAGAGATAACTTCCAGGTACTGCTTGTTGTTGGCTTCACTACGAGGACAAAGATGCACTCGTGAAATGCGATTATTTAATTGAAATTGTGTAAACGAGTAGGTTTGTGCATTCCTACAGTGCACTGTGTGTTTTCATAAAAGCAGAAACAAAAAATGAGCTCACGTTGTTAAGCAGAGCATTTTCTGAACTGTAGACGGTGCTTCTTTTTTTGTGGTCTGAGGCCTTGAGCTCTGCTTTCTCTCTACTGGGAGACCTGGGTGAAGATTTGTGAAGTTCTGCTGGACTGTCAGAATGCTCACATTTCCTCAGAGGACACTACCTTGTGGGCAGATCTGGTTGACGCTTGGCTTGTTCTACTTTATTGGTGTAATAAGAGTTTATGTAGTTTGTCTTAAAAGTTTTAAGGCTGCTCAGGTTGGTTTGTTTTTTTCAGACCAGCTAAAAACTTTGAAGGCTACTAAAAAATTATTTTTGTATGTTTCACAACTTCTATGATCCAAGTTTATTCTGTTGTGGATTTGACGGTGGTTAAATTATGACCTAAAAAAATGCTTGATAGGAGAGAAAGGAAATGTGAGAGTATTGGATGTTTTTATCCATCGGTTGTGCCATTTATTTCAGTAGTTGTAAATTACAAGAAAGATGATTTCTAATGTTGTATTGTATTTAAAATGCCAGGTTAATGTTTTTTAAAAAACAGCAGTGCTTTCTTCGGGCGCAGGAGAACGAACTCTGTACAAAGTGTACATTTGAAAAATGGACTTAAACAAATAAATAAATGCGAAGAGTGATATTTACTTTCCCTGCACACGCCTGTGTTTAAATGTGCCATATCGTGTTCTGTTCAGAGTCGTGATTTTTCTTGGGCAAAATTGAGTTTATGTACATAATGGCCATTTTGTTAGGCACACCTTTTCTTTTCTTTTGCTTGTAACACAAATGTCTAATCAGCCAATCAGACATGTAGACATGGTCGAGATGACCTGCCGATGTTCAAACTGAGCATTAGAACAAAAAGGTGATTTAAGTGACTCTTAAAATGACTTGGTTGTTGGTGCCATAGAGTACATGTGCTGGTTTTTAGAGCACTTCTACTCTACTGGAGAATTTTACACACAAGCACTCTTTGCGACATGCTGTCTAACATTCACACTTCATTGAAAAGCAACTGATTGGCATGAAGACTGGAGCAGCGAGGGATCGAAGTTGTAATGCTGTCAAGTTGATACAGACTCAAATATCTCAGGAATGTTTCCAGGACTTTGCTGAATCTGTGCAACGGAAAATTAAGGGAGTCGTGCAGGTAAAAACGGGTCCAACCCGGCACCAGTAAGGTGTGCGTAAGGAAGTTCATCAGTGGATACGGCAGCTGTGGGCCAACTGTTGTAAAGCTCCTTGTCCTCGTAGGGGCGCTGTTGTACAGGACTAACGTCAACTGTTATTCTGGAGTTAACGTTGTTTAGCACAAACATAACGAATCCCGAGAGTAACGGCATTGCCTCGTGATACACGTTAAAGTGCAGCATATAATCGTTGTTGTGGGAGTTTTTTCCAGAATAGAAAAGTCTTTTTTTTTTGTCAGCTTAAACTTTAAATAAAAAAAAAAAAAATCGTTTTGTTGAGGCAAAACAAAATGAAACTTGAGGAAATGTGTTTGAATGAACGTAAAGTTCTAAAATCATACAAACTTAGATGCCTGAAACGCTGATTTGACCTATTGTTATTATTATTATTATTATTTATTATTATTATTATAATATCGTTGTTGATGTATTACAAATGAAGAAAAAACACTCATCTCTGACCATGACGCACACAAGTAAACTGCACGGGTGAAGGAAGTGAGATCCTCTGCGACATTCCTGTAGTTTTGTGGTGCAGTCCACAGTTCCCCGTGTCTAATATTTACTACATTGATGTGACATATAAATAACTGTTCAACTTTCTCCCCTCCGTAGATGAGTAGGAGCTGGTTAAAGCTGTGATGATGACATTTTCAGTCTTCCTTCACTGAGCCTCAGGTCTGTTTTAATTGTACCATCACAGCTCAGAACGCTTCAGCACACAGAAGTTGAAGAGGGAGCGACACTTAAACGCGCAGCAGGAATTTTACCCACCTCTCGTCCTATTGTAATAACAATGCGCCTGTGCGTATTGGTCACCCGGGCAGCGGCACTTCCTAAATCTCCATGAGAAAAAAAAAAAAAGAAAGCCTCCTCGCCACCACCCCACCCGAAAGCGTCCCAGAGGGGGAACACAGCAGGTTTATGGTAATAAGTCTCTGAGGAGGAGAGAGGAGGAGGAGGTGGAGGAGGAGGAGAGCCGCGGAGCCATTTTGTACTCATTTTAAACTCAGTGTGTGTTTACGCAGCCGTGACGCGCCTGGACACACTGATACTATGGATACCCAGCGTCTTTTTCCACGTTGAGAAAAACTTCACCATGCGGGAGAAAAGTAAGACGCGGTGCTGGGAGAGGGAGACTTAATGCTTTTCTTTACTTTTTTTGCGGAGGAGTTTCGGTGAAGTTGAACGGGATTCGGCAGGTTTACAAGCATGGAGCCGCCGATGTGTTGCTGGGTTTGGGTTTGTGTTCTGTTCACCGTGCCGCCGCTCGCGGGATGTTTGGAGATGCACCTTTCGGAGACTTCACAGCCCGGGAGCCTTTTGGCCAACCTGTCGCTCGGCCCTGGGTGGACTTATAAACTTGACAGGACTTTATCTCCCAACTTCATTCAGAGTTGTTTCCAAGTTGGGAGGCTCGACGGTGTTATCCGCCTGTCCCACAAAGTTCAGTGTGCGCGCACACCCAGGAATCCTGCGCCTGTTTATTTCAGAACTGTCTCCTCCGCGTCCGGAGACGTTATCCTGACGCATTTTAATGTGTTCGTTCACGGCCAGGACTGTTTTATTAAATACAAGAGAAAGAAAGCGTCAGGTGAGCCAGACATTCAAATAAAACACCTTTCAAAACTGGAGGCAACTTCCTGCTTACCTGCAGGTATTCTAATTTTGAATGTAACAAAACTTTTACCCTCCTTCACGCAAAACACTGCCTTTTTGGATACTGAGTGTGCAGGAAGAAACGTTGTCGGGGTGTTTAGGCACGGAGATTTATTCCTGGCTAGTGACTTGTGTCTTAAACACAGTGGACAGTCGGAGGAGAAGCTTCACTGCGCGCTGCACAGCTCTCCGGGCAGCGGGCTCTCTGTGCAGCTTCATTTGACGCTCGTTAAAGCGCGCAAACAACACCAAAGCCCGTCAGAAACCATCCACAGACAGTCTGTTGTGCTGATCAGAAGGGGAAAGCGGCAGGTTAATTCATCTCCCCAGTTTCAACTTCCCAACTATCAGGTGTCTGTGCGTGAGAATGAGCCCGCTGGGACGCGAGTTATCACCCTAAAAGCAAATGACCCAGATGATGGAGAAGCGGGGAGGCTGGAGTACAGCATGGAAGCCTTGTTTGATAAAAGGTCTGATGACTTTTTCTACATAGACTCACAGACTGGAAGCATAACAACTATCCAGGCTCTGGACAGAGAAGTCAAAGACACCCATGTGTTCAAAGTTACTGTGACGGACAATGGCACCCCCAAAAGATCTGCCACTTCTTACCTCACTGTCACTGTAAGTGACACCAACGACCACACCCCTGTGTTTGAGCAAAATGAATATCGAGTCAGCATCCGAGAAAACGTAGAAGTGGGCTTTGAAGTTAAGACAGTCCGGGCCACTGACGGTGATGCTCCCTCCAACGCCGACATGATCTATAAAATTGTGAACGCAGACGAAGTCAACTCTGTGTTTGAAATTGACCCCCGGAGCGGCCTGGTGAGGATCAGAGAGCGGCCTGACAGGGAGACCCGGGCCCAGTACCAACTGATCGTCGAAGCCAATGATCAGGGGAAGGAGCCAAGTCCCCGCAGTGCCACCGCCACAGTTTACATCACTGTGGAAGACGAAAATGACAACTACCCACAGTTCACTGAAAAGAGGTACGTGGTGCAGGTCCCAGAGAACGTGCCAGTCAACACCAAAGTGATCCAGGTGGAGGCGACGGACAGAGATGAGGGAAACAATGCCAAAGTTCACTACAGCATCATAAGTGGCAACGTTAAAGGGCAGTTCTACATTCACTCCCCCACTGGTGTCATTGATGTCATCAATCCTCTTGACTATGAAATGATTCGGGAGTATAATTTAAGGATTAAGGCTCAGGATGGAGGCAGGCCTCCGCTGATAAACAGCACAGGGATGGTGGTGGTGCAAGTGGTGGACGTCAATGACAACACACCCATGTTTGTCAGCACACCTTTCCAGGCTACAGTGCTGGAAAATGTGGCCGTTGGTTACTCTGTCATCCACATTCAAGCCATTGATGCCGATTCAGGGAAAAATTCTCTCCTGGAATACCGCATTACCGACACCACGCCAGGTTTCCCGTTCACCATCAACAACAGCACAGGCTGGATTACAGTTAGTGAGCCGCTCGACAGGGAGGAAATTGAATTTTACACCTTTGGCGTGGAGGCGAGAGATCACGGGACACCTGTGAGGTCCTCCTCTGCCAGTGTCAGCGTCACAGTGCTGGATGTGAACGACAACACACCCGCATTCTCAGAGAAGACCTACTCACTGAAGATCAACGAAGATGCTGTGGTCGGCAGCAGTGTGCTGACAGTGACCGCTGTGGACAGGGATGTTAACAGCATGGTGACGTATCAGATCTCCAGCGGCAACACCAGGAACCGCTTTGCCATCACTAGCCAGAGTGGCGGTGGCCTCATCACCTTAGCCCTTCCCCTGGACTACAAGCTGGAACGCCAGTATGTCCTGACAGTCACCGCCAGTGATGGAACACTTTACGATACCGCCCAGGTGTTCATCAATGTCACCGATGCCAACACACACCGGCCTGTCTTCCAAAGCGCCAGCTACCACGTGTCTATCAGTGAAGACAAACCAGTGGGCAGCACTGTGATAGTGATCAGTGCGACAGATGAAGACACGGGGGAAAATGCTCGTATCACGTACGTAATGGAAGACAATGTTCCTCAGTTCGAAATTGACCCAGATACAGGTGCCATCGTAACCAAAATGGAGCTTGACTATGAGGATCAGGCCTCCTACACTTTAGCCATCACTGCCAAAGACAATGGCATCCCCCAGAAATCTGACATCACTTATGTAGAGATCATCATCAGTGATGCCAATGATAATGCTCCTCATTTTCTCAGAGACATCTACCAGGGGAGTGTTCTTGAGGATGCACCTGTCTACACTAGTGTGCTCCAGATCTCTGCTTCAGACAGAGATAGTGGATCAAACGGCAGGGTGACCTATACATTTCAAGGTGGGGATGACGGTGACGGGGATTTTCACGTAGAGCCTCACTCTGGCATCGTCAGAACCGCTCGCAAGCTGGACCGGGAAAACGTTCATGTTTATAACCTGAAGGCTTTTGCCGTGGATAAAGGTGTTCCGCCTCTGAAAGCTGCTGTTTCTATTCATATTGTAGTCCAAGACATAAATGACAATGCTCCAGTGTTTGAGAAGGATGAGCTTTTCATTGACGTGCAAGAGAACAGCCCAGTGGGATCAGTCGTGGCCCAGATCACTGCCACAGACCCCGATGACGGCACTAATGCTCAGATCATGTATCAGATCGTAGAAGGAAATATTCCAGAAGTGTTCCAGCTGGATATTTTCAATGGAGACCTCACTGCACTCACAGACTTGGATTATGAGACCAAAACTGAGTATGTCATAGTCGTTCAGGCCACATCAGCACCGCTAGTGAGCCGTGCTACTGTGCACATCCGCCTAGTAGACATGAATGACAACGAACCAGTGCTGCACAACTTTGAGATCCTCTTTAATAACTATGTCACCAACAAGTCCAACAGTTTTCCATCTGGAATAATAGGAAAGGTTCCGGCTCATGACCCGGATGTGTCGGATAAACTGCGCTACAAGTTTGAGTCTGGAAATGAGCTCAGTCTGCTGCTGTTGAATGAAGAAACTGGGGATCTGAGGTTGAGCAGGGATTTGGACAATGACAGGGCTCTGGAAGCACCCATGACTATTTCTGTTTCAGGTAAGCAGTCAACCATGTTTTTCTGAGAAAATCCCACTTTTCCTGTCAGTTTCATAAAATGTGTTAAAGATGGAAATTTCCCCCAATATGTGATTCATCACCACACTTTGGAGTCAGTGTAGAATTTTCTCATGAATAGAGACAGCTGCACTGTTGACTGTATGATCAGTGAAGTGTTTGCTGCAGGCTCTGTGCAGCATCCGGTTGTGCTGCTTTACGTAATTGCTGATAAATGTATTGTCTGCAAGTGGTGGGTAGAGGTAATAAAAAGGTGCCGTTCACAGGGCACCCTCATAGCTCAGTGGCTTTGTTGTTGCAGTTATGTGGGTTTTGGTGAAAAAGCCGGCGCGCACACATGCATGTAGTGCAGATATATGAAGGCTGCTGATTTCCTTTTCTCACTGTTTGGAGTTTGTCCATGCTAGCACTCTTTAAAGTGCATGGGATGAATGTGCAGGTTCACTGCAGGAGGGAGTGGGGGTTGGATGAAGGTTTTCTTTTTGTAGCTTTTCATGCTTTGCGCATGTTTTTCACACATCGATTTTTGAATGAGAGAGAAGTTTGGATACGTTTCTGTGGTGGGGGGTTGGATCTGAAGGCTTAGATCCAAACCCTGCTAAGTCATGTAGAAAGAATTTGCACTGAGCTTCTTTTTCTCCAAGACAGAAGCACACTTTGTTCTTTAAAGTTAAAGATTAGACAAATGCAAACATTTGGACATTCACACCCAAACTCAGAGGATACCTACTACAGCACAGATGAGCAGATACAGAGGTTCACACTTAGCTATTAATCAAGAAGAATAAATGTATTTCTCTAGCTCTCCTGTTACCTGTCAGTAGCTGCAAAACCTCTCCGCTGTCTCCCTCTCTTTGCCTTTCTTATTCTTTTCTCACTCTCATGCTTTCTCTGCTTGATCAACCAGAGCACTTTAAACCCCCCAAAATGGGCAAACAGCATAACACAGCTTGATCTGTTGAGCTCTCCCAGCTTTTTTTTTGTTACTCTGTCATGTCTCCTAACACATGCACATGTTGGTAGAATGCAGATGAGCTGCTATGATCCAGGGTACAACAGGGGAATCTGAATTCCCAGTCCATCAGTCTAGCTTTTTGCACTGTAGATCATTGTGACTGGTAAAAGTATTTAAGATGAAATTACATGTGAGAAAATGTGTGTCTTTTTGTCAGTTAGCCACACTGGTCTTGCAATCTCCTCTCTGTATTCTGACAGAAACATTGGTGTGATAATGCAGCTGGAATCGAGCTAGACCTCCATGTCGTGGTTCACAGGGCAGTGCAAGGCTTTCACAAGAAGTCCTTTCATTGCTGGAGGACTTGTGCCTTTGTCTTTGTCTCAGACAAAAGGCTGACTGTCCTTTTCTAAGTGCTTTATTGCTGTTGTAGTCAACCTGCGGAGCATCTGAGACCCCAGCGGCTCAGCAGGTTACAGGCTGTATAGCCCTCATTCGCTGTCTCTGCTTTCATGCTTGTCATTGACAGCTGACGGGTCTTGCTGTATCCTTGACTACAGTGACCTCTTGATGGTCCCTTAAGCGGGGGGGGGGGGCAGTCTTCTTAATTAGTTGTGGCCTTGTGCGCCCAAACACATAAATATAAGTACGCACACGTTCATGCACAATTAAACAGATGTGCACACTTACACTGAAGAGCTCCAACCCCCTGTTTTTTTTTTCCTTCTTTTCGTGATGTCAAGTGTTAAGCAACCATTACTGCTGATGGCTTGGCCTTTTGACCTTTGGGCTTTCTGGAGAGGAAAGCCTTTGGGGAATTTTAGGCTATCAGCAAGTTAACAAGTACTGTGAGTCAGTACACCAGCTGTGTTTCAGTCCGTCTTAAATTCGGTTCCCTCTGGCTTTTCCCCCCTCTTTGTGTAGTTATTTTTTGACCTCTTCTTTGTCGCAAATCTAAATTAGGTCCAAATTCCAGTTCAGGACCAGAACCAAATCATATTGCTATACAGTGTATACGTATGGATCCAGTCTAATTGTTGGCAGACCTCTTTGTATCCCTTTTCATCAGGCCCAGTTCATACTGGGTCTTTCTGTGGGTGTGCGTACCTTTTCCACATATCTTTTGAATAGGTTGCGACTAGTTATACATCTGACAATGAGAGTGATGACACCGTATTATTTTCATTTAAACAAGCCCCATCAGCAGAACATAAGACCACTTATTGATGTATTGAAGTGAGCACTGTCTCATTTAGAGAGGGAAAGGTTGAAAGCTGTCACTCTTCTTATGCTACTAATCAAAGTTCCTCCTAAAACCTGTGTAAGTCATGCACAGGTGCTTTTCCTCTGGCAAACAGGAGGCCTGAGAATGTTTCCCGAGCTCTCTGCTGAAACACAAGAATGCTCTGATAACTCTACCGAGATACACTCACTTAACACACTTTGCTAGCCACAACACTGTTCCATCTGTCCTCAATCTCTCCCTCAGTGTTCCTGTGTGTGTGTGTGTGTGTGTGTGTGTGCGTGCGTGTGTGTGTGTGTGTGTGTGGTAGCTCTGCTCCACAGCTGTGGGCTGTGTGTTCCGGTTGTAAGAGCTCTTATCTTAGCTTGTCAAATTTCACTTTAAACCTTTGGGGTTTCTCTGTTTTCTGAAAGATGAGTATCTGTCATTTTATGATGAGCACAAAGACATAGCTGTACTTTATTTGAGTGTAATGTACCTACTCTTTGTTTTTTTTCTGCTATATGTAAGATTACATGTAAACATTTGGTGCACCAAAATCCTGACAGTGACAGGTTTGTGAGTGGGTATAGCAGAAACTATTTGAGTTTTACTGTAAATGAAACTGGTCAGCCAGCTTTCTTTTGTTAAACTCACGGCTGTAAAACCAAGCAAACCATGCTGGTTGGTGGCCAGAATTGAAAAACTAAAGGCCAAGATTGTCTTTTGTCATGAAGTTTGCAGTCTGAATAATAAATGATGTTCTTAACTGTACAGTAAGTCAATTTTTTAGGTTCTTTAATAGACAAAAAGCATTTTCTTGACAAATATACATAGATTAGTGTATAATTACATCTTCCGCCACGTTGCCCTGCCATCTTGAATGCAGTGGCGAGATAGACATCGCTATTTAACCTAATCACATTTTATGTACGTGTCTCGAGACGCAGCTTGAAGTTACCTCTTTCAAACTATATATGACATTTAACACTCGTACATGTATGTTTTCTTCGTCTCATTATGCCTTTCTCCACCTCCTTGTCATCTTGCCTTATCCACCGTTGCTCTTTCATTTTCACCTCATCCTCTTCCTCCTCACCTCAGGCCTTAACTCCTGAACTTAAGACAGAGCTGTAAGTCACAAAAAACTTGAATAAATATACTTATTTATTCTTGATACTGTCACAACTACTTATTGTCAGCAGATTAGACATGTGATCCTCCGGACAGCTGACAACGAGCTGGCTAAACAGCAACAGCTGGTTGTTAGCTAACATCATGCCAGCTAATGTTACCTTTTCCTCTGATAAAGAGTTGTTTACATTCTCACACTGTATGCAAGTTTATTCACTACTTGTTGGAGTTTAGCAATGTTAGATCCACTTCAAAGGAAGTTTCACTAACAGAGGCTAACAGTAGAAAATACAGCAACACTTTATCACAGAAAAGTTCAGGATATCCTCAACAACTCACCTGGCCAGCCCTTGTGATGGGGTGGCCAGGTGTAAATAAACATGGATACCTGTCATGTGCAGCCTCACAGTGGGCTGTCAGGCTACACTCACTACAGATAAACGGCAGCCAGATTTGTTTGTCCTGCAGTGGTTGCAATTTATGCACTTCAATTGGGAGCACTAAAAAAAACAAATCACTTGAAAGCAGTCTGCTGATCTGTACTGGTGAGAGTTTACACATGTTCCTTTAAGTGTTGGTGAAACGGGACTTTATACATATCTTAATTAATGTTTAATGAAGTCTGTTTCATTAACCACTGTGAACACAGTGCACATAGGAAAGGCAAATGTCAATAGCAATAAAGCTGGTGCATGTTCCTTTTTAGGACTGGGCAGATCAATAATGTTAGCTGCTAGCTTATTCATCTCTGTAGCTCCCATTCATCATATATACAAAACGCATTGCCTGTTTTTTTCCCCTTTTTCCAGGGAAACTATATCTCGGGCAAGGTTTATAATTGTTAAAGCATGCAATAACAGGCTATAGGAGGAGTTGTGACATATAACTCATTGATGCAGCAAAGCACGCCATCCCTTAAACAATTAGGAATGATTTATGCAAAATCGTCTTTTTCCACTCAAGCTGAGACGGCATGATGCTACACGCATGCATTCACCCCACTCCTCCCTCCACCTCCCGCCTCCTTTTGCTTCCCCATCTTTTCCCCATGGGGCTTTTGCCAAGCCTCCCTGCAATGGGTTTGGCTCCTAATCCTGTTGGAAGAGTTGCACAGCAGAGCTTTGTAACATTTCTGTTCTCGTCCCTGTACGACCCCCACCACTTTCTGTGCTTTCCCCTTTTATAATATGCATAATTCGATTTCTGCCATAAGCCAGGAACTTCAGCTTTGAGCGTGCTCTAAATTCAGGCCAAGTAAAATAATGTATTCTGATTGGTTCATTTCAGCAGGCAGACCACTTAAAAACATTCCTGTGAGAATCACAGCTTTACAATTTATAAGGAAACATCAGTGTAGTTGCATTTGTATCATACACTGCAGAGTGTTGGGTGTAATACGCAGCTCTTTGTGGCTTTTCATTCTTTTCAATCTCTTTAGCCAAAACATAGTCTAATCCAACCTTCCTCTCTTTGGCCCCCGTCCCTGGTTCTTGGTGTTCTTCCTCGAGTTCCTCTACTGGAAGCAGTTGTGGTGATGCACAGGCAGACATGACCTTTCACATGTGAGATCAAAGCAGGACATGGGGCATTTACATACACAGTCAGTGCTGAGAAATAACTCCTCTACACATGACACATGACCTCAGGCTGATGGATGGGACAGACAGGGGGCGGACTATAGGGAAAAGAAGGAGGAAGAGAGATTGTGATGTAGCTGTTTTTGTGCATTTCACCAACAACAGCTGGATAAAAGTCTGGTCTCTTAAGTCAATGCCAATAATGGAAATAGAAATGCATTAACTTGAAACGTGTTCCACAACTATTCCTGATATGTGATATTCAAACTTTCTAACTGGCCAATCGCACTGGCTTTAAAGTTTTCCTGTTGTGTCAGTGTGTTTGGCGTTTGGCATGCACAGCAACCGATAACCGATTTCCCCAAGACTCTTCCCTCTCTATCACCATGTTTTTATCTCTGTCACTTCTTGTACTTTCCTCAAAAAGGTTCTCACTGCTCGAACATGCGCCTGCATAGTTTTGCTCTCCTTCCATGTGCCTGTTGAGGCTAAATCTGTCCTGAGTCGTTACAGGAACTTACAGGCACGTGGCTTAATGCGTTGATGTTGATTAGTAGGTTCAGTGCCTCAGTCCACACTGAATTCATGCATG
This sequence comes from Simochromis diagramma, assembly GCF_900408965.1. Classification (NCBI taxonomy): domain Eukaryota; kingdom Metazoa; phylum Chordata; class Actinopteri; order Cichliformes; family Cichlidae; genus Simochromis; species Simochromis diagramma. Next base: position 3,285,369 of record NW_024386908.1, read on the forward strand.
GATTGACAGTCCTAAAGGTGATCCTAGTGTAGACCCTTATGTTGGGATTATAAACCCTTGTGAAAGTGCACATGGGCAGCTGTTGGCAGTAGGGATGAGTAGATGTCCTCATGAATGTATTTTTCAGTCTTTGAGGACCTATAAATAGTTATCGGTCTTGTAGGTAAGTAAATTGTAAGGCATGCAGACATGCACACTGAGCCTCGCTTTCCCCTTTTAATAATGAAATACGTCACTCACGATACGATACGTTGTATGTATGTTTTCTGGCAGCAACGTGAGCAATAGGAAGTGAATTAATGCGTTCCAATTGAAGTCAGAAGGCGGAATTTCTGGGTGCTAGTTTAGCTCACCTGGTTGAGCGGGCGGCCCGGCTCGGGACCTCTCTCCCACATTTTCGTCTTTAACAGGAAAATAAAGATGGAAAAAATGCTCAAAATAGCAGGTTAAAGATATCACAGTTATATTGTTTTTAACTTGCTCCATACACTTTTGTCCTATGTGTGGCCAGCCGTGTCTAAAGCACCTTATTTGTCAGAGCTGAAAATGCAATTGAGTCTTTGGCCTGAGGCGGGGTAGAGAAGAACACAGATCAAGTGTAATAACAGTGTTCGTATCTCCTCGTCTCTGTTTGTGTGCTCAACGAGCGAGAAAGGAATCGCATTCATGCTTAATCTTGTACATTTACTGTGGGCTAATGTGTTGTAGTTGTGTGTGTGTGTGTGTGTGTGTGTTTTGCTATGTGGGCATGTGCACCTCCAGGCTGTAGTCTAGAGTTTGAAGTGTAAATACCAGGGGATCAAGACAGGTCACTGTGGAACTCCACTGATGTCTGAATCCTCAATTACAGGCTAGAGAGTCGAGGGACGTTTAAGGATCTAAAGCTGTCTGCTTGATGCCGTCTTTGGCTGCGAAAAGAAATATGGCCGCACACTGATAAGTTTGACAAGGATCCACTTTTTTTCTCACTAAAGGAAAGAAATCGCTTCTAATTTGTGTGAAATATGACAGAAAACTGTCTTCGTTGGAGATTTCATTTTACTTTCTCCAAGATCAAAAACGATATTTCACATCGACTGTGCCTCCCGGCCAAAGTATTATCTGCTTATCTAACTACATCCAAGTCTGTCTTATCCGTCCACCTTTTTTACTTCAGACACGTTTCCTCCCGCAGACTTAATCCTCATGCTTTTGTTTCCAGCAGGAAATCTCTTGTAGCTGCCTGGAAAGTCAGCTAGAAAGTGAGGTGCCTTCCCATCATGCAAGTGTGTTTGCTGTGGGGATTTCAAAGGAGTGGGGGTGTTTGTTTGCAAACACCCATGCCCAGGGTTTGGGTTAGAGATGGGTTAGGAAGTGATAATGTGGTTCTACCTTAGAGTTTCGGCTTTTCTGTGAGTTTGAGTGTGTGATTTTGTGCATTTTTGAATTGTGTCGAAGGATGTGCTGTTTAAAGACGACCCCTCCCCCCCTTCCCTCTCGGTCACACGCACACTCTTGGGTAAGGCTATCTCTTGTTTGCCTGCTGCTTGTTTACATGCTTCAAGACAGTGAGACGGTGACAGGTTTTGGGTGGTGGAGGGGTGGTCCTTGTAACTGGACGCACCTCTCTCTTCTGTCTCGCTTTCTTTTTCATTCTCTGACTCAGAATACACAATACTCTTCTTTGTGTCTCACAGCAGGGAGGTGATGCAGGGGAGGGGGGGCTCTGCTGCTTGCTAACGGCTCACGAGTGTGACATTACATGCGTCACGATATGCTATGACCAGCTGCTGGAATGTTAAGTGGCGATGGCGGGTGGGAGGGGTGGGGGCTGAGAATTTCACCTACTTTGTCATCCACCAGAGTGAATGACAAGTGCGACTGTGATGGAGGAGGGTCGTGTCTCGTTTTTTGAGAATGACCCTCAAGCGAATTAAACATCGAGTAAGAAGAGTCAGAACTTGTGCCAGATAAAGTTCTGCTTCCCTGCTTTTAGCGACAACCCTCTTGTTTATTTTCCCTTCCTCCTTGCTGACGCTGGCTCCAAGTGCAGTTGACGTTGACTTGTTGTCAGAGCAACACTGACAAATTTAGAATAGCAGTCACATGTAGGTGGCATACCGAGTGTCCAGATTTTGTACTAATATGTGCTGGTAACAAAATAATGTGACTCTGTTCAACTTGTGCTCTGGGATGCCAATTACTAAACTTCAGACCGCATGAGGATATATTTGAAACATACAGTATGTAGCATCAGTTTAAAACTTTTTAATGCAAATTTTAGTTGCTACTAACTGTTTTAAGGCAAACTTTAAAAGATGTTATTGCAAACCTCGAATGGTTTGGCTTTTAGGTCCATCACTGATATTTACCCTCTAGTGTCCAGGTTGCTCTTAGCTTTAGAGTGAAGGCAGGAGGAAGTAAAGCATTCATTTTCTTGGCCATAAAGTGATAAACTCATTTTCCAACCTCTACTTTAAATACTTAAGATGCCACCTGGTCCGCAGCTGAAATAATTCAGCAGCTGCTCTTGCCGGTGGATCACATTTAGACCATTTTCACACATGCACTGTAGCCCTGAACTTTTTGGAATCTCACTTGGCAGAGGTGTATGAATGTATCCAACACAAAGTGCAGTTAGTGCAACTGCCTACTCCTATAGACTACTTGTAAGAAAGGAAGACTGTGAACACCGAACTAGTTATCCAGAAATTGCCCTTACTATCATAATGTTAGTGTGCTCTGAGTGGCTTTTGAAGGTCTTTCCGTCTTCTTCCACTTTTCCAATTCAGGGTCACTGGGTTAATCATCAGTTAGCCTTTGCACCTTGTGAGAAAGTCAGCGTACCCAGAGTATAACTCCACACAGAAAGGCCTCAGCCAGCCGGTGGATTTGAACCCAGGGCCTTCTTACTGTGATTTGACAAACACAACCACCATGCTGTTGCTTTAGACAATACCAGATAAATACTAAGTTGCAATTTGCTGCAAAATCAATGCTTATATTTAACGCTTTGCATTAACGTGTAGGCAATTTCATCTGATGTTTTAACAAATACACCTTTTCCATTTCTCCGGCAGATGTTATGCTAAAGCAGTCAGCTGGCTTGTGTAACTAAAGCTATTTGTACACATCCTCAGCAGCCCTGAAATGTTCTAGACGTTACAAGACTATGGGGGAACACAAAAGTTCAACACAATCCAGTCAAAATTTTAACACCGTTAAACTTGCAAACTCCCAATTACAAAGCTTGTGTGATTGTTCTGATTGGTGACATCATAAGAATAGCGCCAGGTAATAGTCATGTGAATTCCCAGCAAGCAAATCATTATGTATGTGGTCTCTTACCTGCTCTACACCTTAGTCTAAACCCCACACAGTACTTCAAAAGGTGAAGAACAACTTCAGAATAAGTCCTGGCTACATTCTTACAGTGCTTTCCAGAGTTTATGTGGAAAACATCTTATGCTTATTAAACTCATCATGTTGTTGCAGGCAACTCAAGAAAGTCAATGTTAATGGCTAACTAACAGTTAGTACAGAGAATTTGCCATCAACCCTATAACTTGCCGTCATGCTTCACATGAAAAACCACAACTACTTTTAACCCTCTCAGGCTCAAATTAAACTTTTTGTTGCTAATGCACAACCAAGTCCTGCAGTGGTACTTCTGAGTAAAAAAAACTCATAAAATATGTATGTGGGGTAATCAGGTTGTTAGTTTTTAACTGTTGCAAATCGGCAACGCCTGCCTCGAGAGGGTTAAAAAGCTTGGAAGAAGGTAAGAAGAACATTTCATAAATGTACTCCATCCACTCTGTTCTGCCGTTCACCATTCCTTTTTTTTCTCAAGAAATGTAATCTTAGTCGTTGCTAAGGAACATTTTTTGATACCTGTGTAGTGCCCTATGTGCAGTACCTTTGGCTGTGATCGTCACAAAGACTTGGCATTGGCACTGACAATGCGGGTATTAGGATGAAATGTCAAACGGCTTAAATGGATTGAGTTCATAGGCACAAACAGACCAATATCTGTTTGCCATTAAAGGGCCGTTGCTTAATTAAAAACTAAACAAAAACGTGCCCTTCTGCTGAAATGCTATCCAAAAAGATTTCATAAAAAGTGACCAACATAGCTCTCCTTACTCTAAATAAAAGAAAATTACTATCAAGAAGGTTGTTCCATATATTGTTTGATGGATTAAATACCAGGTTTCAATAGAAATCCCCTTTGCATTAGAGTTGGCTGATAACGTTTCTCTCAGCAGCTTTCCTGAAAGCTGATATCTCTCTGTAATTACCCTCTCATAGAAAACCTCCTTGATTGGGGCTTTAACACTGATCCTGTGTGAGTGTTGTTGTTGGACTCCACAGAAGGACTTTATGCCAGATTGTGTTCACATAGGTGTCAGTTTTAGTCATTTCCCCTTCAGCCAGGGAAGAAGCCAGTGACAGGTGTAATCTTGACAGTTATTCATTTCTGTGTGCAAACTTGTTGATGCACGCTTGCTTCTCAAATTGTTGGCTTTTTTTGTCTCACTTGCTGTCAGCATTTGATTTTCTCAAAATGTTACATTTTCATAAAATCCCTGCATGTGTTTTTTATAATCTATTGTTGTTATTGATGTTTCTGTGGTCTGTTATCAACTTTAATCTGTGCTGATATGGCCGGCAGCAAAAATCCACCGCCAAGTTTAACTGTTTACTAATTTGAAAGCAGTTTGTCTAAAATAAGACTGTCTGTCAAATATTTTCATTAGAGAAGCGCTGATCATGTAACCTGCTAACAGGTTTTATTTCTGAGAACTATAACTGACAGCACATACAAGTAAAAATCAGCCTTTATTTAATGCAAAATAATATAATTTTATTTAAGATTATGATTTATTTATTCATCTTCTCTCTTTTAAACACGTCTCAAAATGAAGTGCTCTGCAGCTCGAAACAGGTACAGATAACTAACTGATGATGAGTTGCTGTACGCTCACCTTTACCTGATATATTTTACCTGCCCAACCAAAAGCATGTGCAACATATTTGTAGAATAAAACAAATGTCTTGTATTTGCATCATTTTCCAGTATATTTATAACTTTCTCTTTTTTTCTCATTTCCATAATGTTGATAGCTACATCTTTGATTCTTTTATCGCTCATACTGAGGCTGCGGGCTTTCAGCTGGCTCTGAGCTCATTTTTGTGGTAGTTTCCTCACGCTTTACTTTGGCGAATTATCTGTTTCGGTGAATTTTGTGTCTTCTGAAAGTCTGCGAGGGTCTACTCAAGTCCAAGTAATGTAAGTTTCATTATGAGAGCACCAGCCAGAATGCTAGCATTAGCTCAAAGCCCTTCCGTACCTAGCTTGCTAGCAATTAGCCTAGGGCTCCTAGCATGGTTGTATTGAATTACATTCCCCAGAAATGAGTCTAAGTCATGTTTTAACAAAATGTTAACATTATCTGAGGTTTGACTTGTTTCTTACAGGTGTTTTCAGGTGTATTTTTTTCTGAATGTATTATGGGGTGTCTGCTCTGTCAGAGAAAAGCAGGAGACAACAATTACTTTACAAAGCCAGATAGTTGCCCATATCGTCCCACTTACTGAGGCACAGTTTTACAGTAATAGATGTTTTCTAAAGCCCACTAGAACGTATGACTGGCTCATCTGAACATCCAAACATACGTTTTAGTTTCTCTGATTTTTTAAATTTTTGAAAACACTGTTGTACTGTCCATTAACATTAATAACAAATATCTCTGAGTAAAAGTCAGGAGTTTGCCTGAATCTAAGCACGAGGAACATTATCTTAAATGTTCAACATATTGATGAAGCCAGTTTCTGAAATGATCGGACATTTAGAATGCATAAAAATCACTCTTTAGCTTTAGATCTTGCTCCAAGGCACTTCTGCGGCCTGAGTGTTTATTATCATGAGGGGATTTGAACCCTGATCCATAGCAATATCTGTCGCCACACTGCTGTCATCATTGGTGTCAGCTTTCAACCTCCTGGCACACTGTGTTGTACTCTGACAGTAACTCCGTCTTGTCAAGTTAAGGGGAAAAAATTCTTGTGTTTAAACAGTGACACATTAACGTGTAACCATAGAACTAACAGGAACTAGTCGTATGAGCTTATACATAGTCAAATCAAGCAGATATTTATTTATGAGTGCACATGGAACAGTCCAGAGTAGCTTATTTTTTTAATACAGAGTAGCGGAGGTGGAGTAGGCAAATCATACACCACACCCTCGGTCACACTTGGCACCTACAGGCGGAGCGGCTTAGGCATCTGTAAGCATTTCAAAGGACCTGACTAAGACGTGTGGATTGAAGCTTTGTATGTTTTCTCCAGCCCTCCAGGCCTCGTCTTTTAACAGGGAGCTAGAGATACAGATACATAGATGAAGACAGAGGGAGCTCTGAGGTATAATGGATTTCCTTTGCCTTTTGATACATTGTCAGGATGCTTTTTTCAACCAAGACATCCTCCTGTTACGTTTTGGATAGTGTGACTCTTACACATACTCATCTGTAAAGTGTACAGAAGCATGTATAAGCACACTCACGGCCTTCATGTTGATGTACAGTAGATCACACTTTGGACTTTGCAGCACCTGATCTCCTTGCCTTGAGTGTTTCAAACAGAGATCCTCTCCACCTTTTATGCAACCCAAAAAATGCCTCACCCTCCCAAAATGTCTTCAGTTGCACATGCATTGAAGTAAAATTTTGTCCTTCGGGGACAGGACAACACATTAGCCTTTAAAAGAGTTGCAAGTCAATATTTGATGTACAGTTTCTCATATTTGGTGATAACTTTCTTATCAATAGTGTGTGACAAACCCCATGAGCTCCAATCCACTGTTGTCTTGTCTTTGTTCTAGTCTTCGTGTATAGATGTGCTTGTATAAACTCAAATCAGTAAAAAGATGTATTTTTACCACTGAAAATAGATACACAGTTGCAGAAGACCTTTGATGTAGAGTGTTAAAGCTGAATGAAAACACATCGTCGGGAGATATCCATCGAACCGTCGTTTTCACGCCCAAATTCCAGACAGTGTTGGGAGAATCAAGTCTGGTCACTTTCTTAGGTTGCCCACCTTGAATTTTCTGAATAGTTACCTGTTTAATTTCCACACTGGCTTCATTGGGAGTAAGGGAGCTGCTAGGGTAAGGTTTGTTTAATGTCAGTTGCAACTTACTCTGACATTTGGATTCTTTTAAAGCTGTTCCACCAGGTAATGTTGAGAAAAGTTCAGTTCATCTGCATGTGTGAAAACAGCTCGATGTTTAGCAGCAGTCCTGACACCTCTGTTACGGAGCAGAACCAAAAAACAACAATGGCTCTCTCTATCTCCCATCATCCCATGTGATGTTTGAAAATGACCTCCGTGCTGCTTTCTACCTTCAGCCTCTAATCAAATTACAGATTGGGTTACAGTGAAGATCTGTTTGTGTGTTTTAGCTGTGTGGGTGCATCACGTTCATGGTAAGAATCAGCCCCAAGTCATTAGAGGAGCTATTGGGGGATAGTTCCTATTGGAGGAGATAAGAACTGTAAAACAGTAACGTCTGAAACCTCACTGACCCCTCTGTGACTGCTCCATCCTCACTCTTCTGATACTTCAGTGCAAACTGTAATGCACTGCAGCAAAGTAGGATATTGGCCAGTGCTACTTGCACTAGTGCCCTAGGCCTTTCGCCAACTCCTAACCCTCCAAAAAATGCATTGAGAGAGAGAAGCGCTCAGTGTCGTTCCCCAGGTACTAACGCCAGTACACTGGGATGTTGAGCACTACACTCTACTCAGGGTCTTCTAAAACACTGCCAGGATTGATTGCCAAGTCTATAATGTACCTATCGTCTCTTAATAGACTCATTATAGAACTTTAATGCCTGCAGATGAGCTACAGCATTTCCTCTCACTTAAACATAAATGCAGGCAAGCTGAAGGAGTTTTGAGATAGAGTTTATAAAGATCCATCCATCCTTTTTCATAAGTGTGTTTTTTAAACTTAGGCTTGGAGTGGAGCTGGAGCCTTTCCGAGTTAACATTCACCAAAAAGCAAGGTACACCCTGCATATCACTGGGGCCAAATGTGAAACTATACTGAATTTTTGCATGCTAAAGGTACTGTCAGTTCTTTTTTAGGTTATTTAATAGGAAAAAAGAATATTGTACCCATAAATATGAATAGAATAGAATAGAATAGAATTCAACTTTATTGTCATTGCACATGCACAGGTACAGGGCAACGAAATGCAGTTTGCATCCATCCAGAAGTGCTTTAGTGATATAGATATATTACAATATATATTAGCAATAATATAGATATGTGAGTATATTACAGAAATGGGTCTATTATGGTATGTTATAATGTACACGGTATGAAGTATGTTGTGAATATTCTATAACTATAAGTATGTACAGGCTGTAGTGAGTACAAGCTATGCACAGGCTATGAACAGGATATAAATATGAAAAACTATACAGAATATGAAATAAATAACTTTACAGAATCTGAGATATACAGCTATACAGAAATGGGAACTATGCAAGTTGTAAACAGTTGTAGGATTAAAGATTATCGAATGTACAGAATGATTATTTACACAGAGCTATACAGTAGTGCAGTTAAGATAAGTGAGGGTGTAGATAGTTTCTACAGAGGCTATATAAAGTGCTAGTGGTTGTGAGTGGTGGTTCAGTCCATGTTATTATTGTGTGTTTGAGGGTACAGTTGTCCATTGTGGGTGGGTGTATGTTCAGTCCATGAGTTTAACGTGGGTCAGATGTCAGGAGGCAGAGTTCAGGCGTTGACAGCTGCTGGGGAAGAAGCTGTTCCGGTACCTGGTGTCTTAGTCCGGAGGCTCCTGTGGCGCCTCCCCAGAGGGCAGGAGGGTGAAGGTCCATGTGATGGGTTATTGCTGGGGTCTGTTGATGATTTTCCCAGCCCTTTTCAGACACCGCTTCCTGTAGATGTCTTTTATGGCAGGAAGTGGTGATCCGGCGATGCGCTGGGCAGTTTTCACGACCCTCATTCGTGCATGCATTGATAAATGTGTAATTTTGTATTCCAACAAACTGATGCAGTCTCACAAACTTAGAATTAATCCATTAAAAATACATGGTAGAGAAAGGCGGTGCAACCCTTCCATTTCCAGACAGCTACTGAGCTGGCTAAACAACAGCTGGTTATAAGCTAACATTATGCTAGCTAATGTTAGGCCCGAATGTCCTAAAAATCACACTTTTACCCAAACAGTTTGATTAAATCTTTACATCGTGTGAGAGTTTATTTACGTAGTGTTTGAGTATAACAGTGTTATCCTTTTCAAAGAAAACGTGACTAACACCAACTAACATGAGCTAATAGAGGCTAACAAAGGCTAACAGAGGCAAAAATGGCAGCGCTCACCAACATAAGAGCTTGGGATATCCTAACCTCAGTATTTCTGTCATCCAACAGAAGTGATCTTCACTGATTAATCATCTCCTTCCACAAAGCTTTGCTGTCTATTTTTAATTATTTGTCAGTAAATGCTGCTAAGTCAATCATAAAACCAACTTGCCAATCAAGCTTAGCCACCAGTTAGTACCTGTTTTCTGTCTGGCTGTAAAATTACCCGATCAAGCAGTGCAGGTCAGACATTCTTGACCTCTGGTTATTGTCATTTGACCTTCTGAACAAAATGCAGGTCCTACATTGTAGCAGCTGTGAGCTCAGCAACTGTGAACAGTGGCATTATCTGATTAAAACTCCACTTGTTGCGGGGTCACGTGAACTGCCACTCTACCTTACCTTCTGTGTGTCTGAAATAATGTCAGTCTTTCTTTGTAGACATGGACAATCACAAAAGCTCTTTTCAGATAAGGTTGCTTGGTTGTATCTATTCTTGGCTTCTGTTTGTGTTTCTGCTTCTTCTGTACTTAATTCTACTATTCCCCCATGCAAACAACACTCCTATTGATTCGCTATATGGCCACAGCCTTGTGCAATACACTTAATTGTTTTCTCAGTGGCCAGATAAATACTTACTGTCATATATCACTGGTGCACCCAAATGAAGTTCTGGTGGATTAGACATTTAAATTCCAATCTCATGAAAACAGTTAATGGATAGACCAAAACAATCATTTACACTTCAGAGTAATGATTTACAGCCTTGGGTCCAGGAAATTCAGGTTTGTGCTGTTTTCTAACTGAACTGTGCAACATAAAGGTGGCAAAGCCAAGCAGGTACAGAACTCACATTGCAGTCTGAACTAACCACTCCCAGCCCTCCAGGGAAAGCGAGAGTTCACAGAAGTTGTGTTCATTTGCATCTTCCTGTTCACGGCAGCGTTCTCATCCACTTTTTCTTTAACTCTCTGCCGAGCCACACTGTTGTTGATTACGTTTAACACCTGGATCTTTATGTTTCTTTAAAAGCTGCTTGCTTTTCTACACATGGCATCAGGAGCATTGTGTTGTAGGTGTGAGCTGTTTGTCTCAACGTGTGAAGACTCACACACGTTATAATGGGATCACAAGACAAGGCATTTGAAAAGGGAATGAATGGAAGCCTTTTTCAATTTTCCTCTACATGATTCTTAGGTGATTTCAATTATTAACACCTAGTCGATGACTAGAATGAAATTACAGTATTACAACAGGTCATTTTCACTATTCTGAGCTTGTTTATTGGTCTTGTTGCTATGACAACACAAACCGTCAGTTATGTTTGTCACCCTGTGATTTGATTGGGGGGGGGAAAGTAGCCCTACATTACGGAGCCCCGCAGGGGACATGGGAGGGAAAAAAAAATTAGGGAGAAAAAAAAAATTAAGACGGACTTTTGCGAGATCTCGCAAAACAAACTCGGGATCTCGCAACAAACTTTATCGCATTCGGAAGTTGAATTCCAACACTGGCGGCAGCTACTTAGTTGTAATATTACTCGTTCTGGGGTCATACAAAATACACTTTTAAGATATTTTTGAGGAGTGAATGTAGTTGTGTAAACGTCAGATACCTGCTCGGTTTACAAGACATCAACCTATTTGCAAAAGTGCTCCGACGTTTTTGGAGATCTGACACCCACTAGCTCGAAGCTAACGGGAGGTCGAGACCTACTCAGCCGGGAGAACACCGCTTTCCCGGCACATCGTGCCCTCGACCGCCTGGTCGCTCGAGCGGGCGCCGCCGAAAATGTCTGCTTAAAACGAGATCTCGCAATACTTTTGCGAGATCCCGAGTTTGTTTTGCGAGATCTCGCAAAAGTCCGTCTTAATTTATTTTTTTTCTCCCTAATTTTTTTTTTTTCTCCCTAATTTTTTTTCTCCCATGTTCCCTGCGGGGCTCCGTACTGCATAGGTTTTTAGCATCAATACTGTAACCTTATTTCCAAGTCTAAAAAAAGGTGTAGAAAGAAATGTGTTTATTCGCCTGAGGTGTCCAAAAACTCCACTATCATGAGTTTGGCATTAATGTGCTATAATATGCAACCATCAGGAAAAGTTGCTAGCAGTGATAAAAGGAACTGATGGATTTTGGTACGAGTCGACAACTTGCGTGAAACATTCCTCAGGTATTTTGCTCCATATTAACAGGACAGTTTGAGATTTGATCATTTCGACATTGTGTGTTATCCTGCTGAAAGCAGTCATCGGAAGGTGGGTGCACTGTGATCTCAAAGGGAAAGACATGGTTAGTATAAATACCCAGGTTTGATGCTTAATCTGTAGGAGGTGAAATTGTGCCAAGAAAATATCCCCTACACTGTAACACCATTACCAGAAGCCTGAACTGTTCATATAAGACAGAAAGAAGTCGTGCTTTCATATTCCTCACACCACATTCTGATCTTGTCATCTGAATGTCAGCAGAAATCGAGACTCATCAGACCAAGCAATGCTTTTTTAAATAACACTAGAAGAACATCTTTTTCACTGTAAACCCTGGAGATGGTTGTGTGGGAAAATCCCAGTAGATCAGCAGTTATGGAAATACTCAGACCAGCCTGTCTCTCGCTGTTTGTCTTGACCGTGTCTACATGCTAAAATGTGATTGACCAATCACTTGCATTAACAAACAGGTATACCTTGCGTATACACAAGTAGTGTGTTTAAAATATGTTTAAAAAAGAAAATTAGTGTGTCTGTCTTTATTAGCTATTTAGTCAGACTTTGCCTGACTGTGCACCACAAAATTTCAAATCACTGTATATTGGGCAACATATACTGATATTGATATCTATACTGGACTCAAGTCCTCAACTATATATCTTAAACCACATGTGTATTTCAGACTGGAGGGAAGGATAGCCAGGGGCACAAACAGACGCTTTCAGAGTTCATCCATGTGTGTGATGTGAGGAATGAGCTGGTTTGGCTCCAGAGTCTATTGGTTACAGTTTCCTTACTGGGGGTCCAACAGCTGTCTCTCAATGCCTGACATACTGCTGTTCACTGCAACGTCCAGAACACATCCATCACTCTTCCAACACTCAGAGCAGCAGTAAAGTCCCCCTAATAGTCGAGACGGGTTAGAAAAGAAATCTAAGCATGTGTAAATTGTATTTTGCACACTGAGCAATTTTATGTTTACTTTTATGTGAATGGGAACATTTTTTTTTCATTCTTTTATAAAGAAACTCTTACTGAATAAAAGAAACTAATCAGCAGATTCTTTGAAAATAAAATCAAAGCCTTGACATCTGATTGGCTGTTGATGATTCATGACTCTGACTCCATAAGTTGGCCTGATTGTTAAGCTCTTTAAGAAATACACAGATTTTCTTTGAGCTGTGTTGCTTTGTGCTCTTATTTGCTCAACGAGGTGTGTTTTAAGGTCAGGAAAGGCACGTCGAAACAAACCTACCATTTTCCGCTGCACACCTTTCCCACAGATTTTGTGTACAAACACACACGAGGACCATCTGTACCTTTATGATGTCTCTACTCCCAAGTGATCTATAGTGTGCTTTCCGAGGATAGACTGGCATGACTCAAGGCCCATCAGACTTGTGAGATGTTATCAATAAAATAAGAGAGAGCAGTGCTGTGGTTAGTTGTGGTTTTGCTTCAGGGGGAAGTCGGTTTAGTGATGATCATCATTTGCCACACACACACATTAACATGAACACATATACACAGTCAGTCTAGTCTTCGCCTCTGTACCTTTTCTTCAGTCAGTGGGGTCCAAAAAGCTGCAGGGCTGATAAGGTGGAAATGGCCTATTATTACTAAAGCGATGACAGGAGCTGTGGGCAGGTATCACACACTGACATACCTCAGAGCTGTCATGTGTTGCACAGCAGTACTCTGTAGTTTTCTCTTGATCACTCACATTGTTGCTACGTAGCACAGCTATACGTTTTTATTCCATAATTCATTTTGCCAAGTGAGTGTGTGGGATGCAAATGTTTTAATGACTCGAATGTTTTTCTTCTGTTTCGTGCTGACTTTTTCGCTGATACCATGCAGATAGCTAATATCAGCCCATATATAAGTATGGATCCTAATAACTTTAGTTACTTGTTGTTAGTTATCATTACCAGATGACATATTATATTTAACTGTTAATCTTGTTAAATATTCCAACTGGAATCCCAACGTTCCAGATTGAGAAATCCCATTCTCTAAAAGTCCCAGCTGCACTAGTTGTAAAGGGTAATACAATAAATCTTTCACTCTTTCCCACCATTTGGCAAATATAGCAAATATCTGGCATTCTGTGGATACGTTAATAACTGTGACTAGGGTTGCTGTAACCAGTGTGGATGACTGCAGACCACAGCAGTCTTCTCTCTGACATAGACATACTGGCTGAATATACAGATACAACTGCCCACTATTTTCTACAACTGTGCAAATTCAATGTTGTTCAGTTTTTGGTCTTAAAATGTGGACCTCCCACATCTTGTTAGCTGTAGTTAGTGCCGGATCAACAGGCATAGTTTGGATGTCTTTCGCTGGCTTTTTTAATAATCTCAGCATTCCAGCTTTTACCACAGGAATGACTTCACCTGTAAGCAAAACCAAGAAACATCCTCATAATTTGACAGTGTGCGTGCTTGTGTGTGCATGTACAGTCATCCTTATCTTCATACACGTAGTGTGTTTTCAGGAAATGCAGATATAATTGTGTAAATTGTTCCAAAGAAACAATGGAGACGCCTTATAAAATGTTCTTGTCCGCCTACTGTTCAGTCAGCATGCTTACACACACACACACACACACACGCACACACACACACACACACACACACACACGCACACACACACACAAACCAGAAAACCCTAAGGTCCTGAGTGTTATTACAGTGATCACACTTCTCTTATTTTACCTACAACCCATTCCTCGCTCTGTTTGAATGCATTAAAACATGTCATAGCACAACCTCCAAACTTCAATAACAATCATTTCTTCAAGAGTGATGATGTAGTGCATTTGACAGAGGTGTAGTGCTGAGGCCGTAATTCTTTGGACTATTAAAATTTGTCTCTTTGGGGTCGGCTAAATGGCTGTGTGATGTCGAGGCGTGTCTCTGCAAGCTTAGTCAAAGTCATAATTTACTGTTTCCCCACCCTAATAAATCCCCCATGAGAGGAGGAAGGGGCTGAGAGTAGCAGAATAAAGAGTGAGGGAGAGATTCCTGCCGAGATGTGGTTATTAGTTTGTTTAGCATTGCCTTAAGGTTTTGAATGAATGACAGAATGAAAAACGAGATGAGGGAAAGAAGGAAATGTGTTTAATCAGAAAGCAGCCAATGACCTTATGTTTCCTAGATGTGCTAATTTCCAGTCAATGAGTATATAAGGACTTAGACTATGCAGATAGACTGTATATATGTCAGATAGTATTTACGGGGTGATGTCATCCACTGATTTATGGACTGCTGTTTTCAAACCCCAAGTCTTCATCTTGCTTTTTTAGAAAAGTGACCATATGAGAGGGTGGAATGGAGGGTAAAGCTCTCAGCTAACACTAGCTAACTAGCCAGCTTAGTTAGCAAAGGTGAATCCATAGCCTGTACAGGTAAACCAGTCACACATACCATCTAATAGTGCTAAAATATAATAATATACTACAAGAATGGCAATCAAAGTAGGGCAAAAAGTCAGTGGAGAGGTTCATACAGTGATTTCTAAACACTGAGATGATACATAGCAGACAGCTAGCAACTATTGGTCAGTGTTAGCAACCTTAATACAGTTCACAGGTGAGTTTACTATACTATAAATCATACTATACTGTATAGATTACTATAAAGAACTGTAAAGAACAGCATGTGGGCCCTGATCCAGAATGTGGCCCATTTATTGATGACCTAGGCCCATAGCAGGGGTGTCCAACTCCAGGCCTAAAGAGCCGGTGTCCTGCAGGTTTCAGATGTGTCCTTGATCCAACACAGCTGATTTAAATGGCTAAATTACCTCCTCAACATGTGTTGACGTTCTCCAGTATTGAACTAATCATTTGATTCAGGTGTGTTGACCCAGGGTAATATCTAAAACCTGCAGGACACCAGCCCTTGAGGCCTGGAGTCGGACACCCCTGCCCTAGAGTGTTATTTAGCTGCATTAATAGCAGACGCCAGTGAAATGAAAAATCAACTGTACTCTTGTTATACCGTCTAATACAGTAGACATGTAAGCAGATGCTCAACAGGTAAGCTGTTGAAACTAATACCTCTCACTACCACCCCTTCTTTCTTTCCTGAAGCTGACTCACTATCACACACTGTTCCTGTCATGCATGTCAGCCAGTACAATACAGTGACATCTAAGTGACCCGGGGTTGGAGAAGAGAAAGGGAGGAGAAAAATGAAGCTAAGAGAAGAAAAAGAGGAGAGTGATACAGGGAGAGGGATGCGAGTTCTGGCGGCGATAAGAGTGGGAGTGAAGAGAGTGAAATGAGGTAAAGTAAGAATAGGAGGGGGGAAGAGAGAAGAAAGAGATTAGGGGGGCAATCTCCATTTTTCTACCCGCACATTCCTCTTTTACTGACTTCAAAGAACTCCTGGTGAGAAGGATTATTCCTCTCCCGCTCAACCGTACCGCTTTGTTACACTGCTGTTTTCGCTCCTCTAGCCCTCTCCCTCTGCAGCCCCCATCGAGGCTGCATTTACTTATTGCTTCCACAGACAGTAGTCTTAGTAAGAGCTCTGTTCAAAAGCTTTTAATGGTGCCGTGCTTCTTTGTTTCTCTCTGGTTATGAAAGCAAAGATGTTCACTCCAAAACAAAAACAAACACGATGAAATTAAACCCACTATTAGCCTTGACAATAAAGAACGGACATGTAACGTAAACAGCAGTCGGTTCAAAAATTCACCCAAGCTGCCCTCCGCAGTATTTATCTTTAATCCAAGAATGAGAGCGAGTAAGATGTCACAGATGTGGTTCGGATGGGTGGCGGCACGGGGCCAGGGGAGGATAGAAACATCAAGAGATCAGCTGGCAGCCAGCAGCTCCAGGTGGGCCGGATGAGTCCGAGCAGCAGTGAGACATCTGCCTCTGTTTCAGCGCTGTTTTGGACTGCTTGCTGGTTTGCTGGTGACTAACTGATAAACTGAACGCATGAATGAATCAGTGAGCTTTGACTGCTTCACTTGCTGCCTTGCTGACTTATTTAAACACTAAATAGAATTCATGAATGACTCATTGATTGAACAAATGTTTGGCTGGGAGACCAACTGGCTAGCAGAAACTAACAGCTGATATACGGCATATGTTGCTACTGTGGGTCAGCCAGGGGAGTTAGACTTCTTGTTGTATGTATGCATACCACTCCATACCACTTTAGATTAAAAACTACAATAAAGAGAGGTAACTGCATACCATCACTATATATACCATAGTGATTTTTGTTCTGAGCATCTCAAAGGTCACACCTTAGTCCATTAAAGATTGTGATAGCTCAGCATTTGTGGTGCTGTCTTCTGATAACTGTTAGCTTTCACTCTTCAACTGTCAGCATCAAAGTTCTGCTTAATACATTAACAATTTATAATATTTCTGTAGACTTCCTGAAGTTGACAGCAGGGCTGAGAGCAAACCTCCAGGCCTCAATCACTCAACAGGAGAACAGAGGATGAGACATTTTTACTGTGGCTAATTAGGAATGAAAACTAACAATTATAGCAGTCTGCTTTTGTGAAAGTTATTTTATTCCCTCATGTTTGATTTGCTTTTTCCTGTCCTGGTAAAAACAGCAAATGAGGAATGTCAGCTATTCTTTTCATCCTTGTAACTAGCAATCCTGCCACTTGCTTGGGGTCCAGGTATCTAAAAAAAGGGGGAGGATATGTGTGCTTGAAGAAAAAACTAGCCTAATAAGTAAGCTGTCAGAGATAAAATATTATATGTATGCAAAGATCCCTGAAAGATCAATTTTAGCCGTTAAAATTATAAATAAGTCAGAGCATTTTACCCAAAGAATGTCATTGTTTTGTGGGTTTTTCCCCTTTCCTTTAGTGCGCTTTGGCTTTTTTGTGTATAAAAAATGAAGCTGTAAAGTCTCAAGCACATGCCAAACATAGGTATCCCCTCTCCTACAGAAAACACATTTTCCTAACTGCAAACTTTGTCTTATTTGTAGCCTACGTGGTCTTTCTGCACCTTTCTACATCAGAAACCACGCCAAAATTTTTGGCTAACGAAACCTCAGTTTTGTTAGCTATTAGCTCCTATAGGTCATCTTCATAGTGTGATAATGTGTAACCATGCCATGTTATTGCTGACCAATCAGAGCAGAGGAAGATTTAAAGAGATTAGAACTAAAACAGAGTCTTTTAGATGAGAACGTGCACCAGTGTAATATGTCAGGGGAAAAATGGTTTTGAACATTATAGCAAATTAATCTGTTTTAATGGACCTGAGTGTGAGCATTTTATGTTAACCTTAAGTTGCAGCTTTACTAAGCTTTAGTTAGTGCACCCGAGAGCTTCAGTCCTCATATTCAAGTGTTTATTGAAGAATGGGTTTCATATAATTTCAGCATTTATACTCTGCATAAAAT
The DNA here is from genome assembly GCF_900408965.1 of Simochromis diagramma. Taxonomy (NCBI): domain Eukaryota; kingdom Metazoa; phylum Chordata; class Actinopteri; order Cichliformes; family Cichlidae; genus Simochromis; species Simochromis diagramma. The sequence goes on from NW_024386908.1 coordinate 3,303,358, forward strand.
GCCATTTACCACTTACCTTTTTTGGCATCTTAGGTTTCAGTATTATATGTCTATTGGTGTGAACTTCTTTCGTGATAACAGTTAAGCTTCAGATGAGATCACTTCACTCTTATTGTCCCTTTATTCTGGCAGCTTGTGTTTTTGTGGGTGGAGTTTTGGCACAGGGCTTCTTTAATGCCAGCAGGGGTGGAGGGAGGATGGGGTACACAGCGGGCATTCAGCAGGTGCTGACGGCGGTATTCAGGGACGTTGGAGGGGTCAGTGTCTCCCTAGCTTTGTCCTAGCGGTAATGGCGAAACGTATTCACATTTATGCATTTGAACACACACACAGTCACACGCAAATGCCTCCAAGATTTGCCCGACTCTCTATTTAAACTGACACAAGTCTCATGGTTTCCCTGGGCGACCCTCGTATACCCCACCCCCTTCTTTTTTTCCTTCTGCGCTTTGTTGAAAAGAGCCAATCGTGCGTTGGCTGGTAACTAGGCACCCTATTTATCAGTAACCAGCACCAACAATAACTGTAACCCGACACCTCCTTTGAGAGAAAGAGACGGAGGAAAGCAGAAAGAGTTGGAACAAGACAACGAAAGAAAAGTATGCAAAGAGATAAAAACGGAAGAAAAAAATTTCCAGAAAAAAAATCTGTTGGTGATTATGTTATGTTATGTCTTTAGCATTATCTTATGTCTTTGAATATATTTAAAATGTTATGGGTACTCTTCTAAAATACTTTACTAGTTCAAATCTTAAAATTTTTACTCAAATACCATCCCTAATAAAACTGAATAACACATACAGATTTGCAGGATGACAGATGGGATAAGAGAGGGAAGGCAGCAACTAACGAAAGAAGCAGAGAGAAAGACGGGATCTAGTGTCAGTGTAACGGATACGTGGGTCCTATTAGGCCATTCATGGCTGGGTAGCTCTTAAGAGAGCGGTGCGAGCCGACCTGTTGGGAGGCTTTTGATCAGCGTGCACCTCCCACCAAACCAACTATTTGTCCGCTGTCAGCTTATCAAATTGGGATCACTGATAGAGAGTGCATGAGAGGAAGAGCAGCATGTGCATTTAAATACGTGTGTGCGCTGTTGGGAATTAGATAAATGCTAATCTGATTTAATTTTTTTGCATTTATATATGTGTATAATCATATTTGTTTGCACTGGCTGCTTGAAATGTGACAGCACATGTTTGTTTGTGAGGAGATTTTGTGGGCAGAGCAAGAGCTCTGGTTTGGGCGTGTGTGTGTGTGTGTGTGTGTGTGTGTCTGCATGCACACACACACATTCCTGGTCATAGCTGAGTGATCCCTTCCACTGAAACAGAGAAAGGCCCATTTGACTCTTCACCTTTTCTGTGATCTGTTGAATGGGGACTTTGGAAAGATCTTATACTGCTAATACTAATCAGCCGCCACACACAGACTGACAGGACTTTCGCCATGGTGATACATCAGTGGCTACTAGCTATCCCTGTCCATGAAGACCATTACTGCATGTGTCTGCGCCTGTGAGCGTGCATCCCATATCCTACTTTACATATGAAAGGTAGGAAACTTTAATATAGACAAGCTTAAACCAAAACTATCATATCAAAGGATAGAATTTTAGAATTGCCTGATAACAGGCTCAAAAGAATATTGCAGAAGATCGTTAGAAGTCACTGCAAAACATAATGAAATGAAATCAAAGGAAATGTATCCATGGTTCTTGTGCTAATAGCCTGGCAAAATTCCAACAATTCATATCTTTAATTTGATGTATTGCATCAAATCAAATAAAAAAAGTAAATTTTTTGTTTTATTTATTTGTTCTGTTTTATAGAGATCAAGTTCGGTTAAAATATGAATATTATTCCATCTGCAGTAATTCATATTTGGTGGCGTGGTTCTGTTTTGGGACCTCCCCGACTTTCCATGTGCGTATATGGAGAGGAAAAAAGAAAGGACAGCAACATTATCCCATAAATAACATGGCAGTTATCAAGTCAGAAACAGCGTGAATAGCATGAAATGGTAGAGGGTTGCAAAGTGGCTTGCAGCAACTGTATGTAGGCTGAAGCAGTTTAAACGTCTGTTTCCATATGAAATTTTCCAGTAGAGTTGGCTGACATTGACTTTGCAGGAAGAACTGAAGAACTCAGGCCTGTTAGAGTTGTGGTGACGACGTCCTGCATCATAAGTACAACAACCTAAATTGGATGATTTGCAAGAAGTCACGCTGCACATAGCTGTGGCTTAGGCTTTTCTTTATATTCTCTACTTTCACAAAGAAATGCTACATTCATTGTTCATGGGCATTTTCATTTGAGGAAACTGGACTTTATATAATATGAAATATGACTAACAGGTTGAAGATGAAAACAAGATAAAAAGTAATTTTATGTAAAAACTCAGTTACTATTATCATCGCTTCTTGAGTTTGCAGCTCAATCTAGCACACCGAAACTGTCTGAACATTCATGCTCACTGGTAAACATTGTGTCACTCTGTTGCTGTTTCACTTGGTAATTGGTTGGACACCTGTTAAAAACATGCTATTTTGTATTGTAACCCAACCCTGTTGCATTGCTCTCTTTTGAATAAGGAACCGTTTTATGTAAATTAAAACTGGACGTTATTTTCGAGTGGATTCTTTTCACCTTCTAGTCATGACAGGCCACAATTATGCTCACTGTAAGTGTTATACGATGTTAAGATCCACCCAACAGAGTTTGGACTTATATCAGAGCTTTTAAATCGATGTGTTCTTTGCCTCGGTTGATATAAGCTGTTTCGCCATACATCTCAGCACTTGATCTGAGTAGTATTTGAAGTGTTTGAAGTTATTATTTTCTTCATTTAATTTATTAAAACATGTACCACAAAGTTATTGTACAGTTGATAAGTTAGCACTCAGATCTATCTGTGAAACCAGTTGAAGGTCTCCTGAGGAAACCGTGTGACAGTTAACCTTTGGATTAGAAGAGACTGAATGAATAATAGAAAATAACAGGCAATTTGTAATAAAGTCATCAATTAACTTGTCTCTTAGAGTAAGACAGAGAACCAGTTCCCAGATCATTTCTCTGTCTTGTTAATTTACCTTCAGAATGGGGTAAAACTGCCCAGACTTTTGCCTTAGGGGATTGTTCTCTCCTTTTTTCTTTTATTTGCTCTTGTATCATCTTGTGAAAACATAGCCAGACTGTGCTTGGAAGCTGTGACCTTTGAACCTGTAATAAGCTGAAATGGAGGGCTTTAAGTTGATTAGCTGACTCAGGAGAGCGACGACTTGGGAAGACAGATCGAGAGCAGAGACAACTAAAATACCAAAGTCCCAGAGTGCTCAGCTAAGTGGATTTAAAGGGCTTTAAAATCAATTATAAAAGCAGTGCTGCACTGAGAGAGATTTGATAGCACTTTTAATTGCCTGCACATTTGTAGTGCTAATGTTGGGTGATAGCTCACTCTCGAGCTTGGGCTTCCTCCAGTCGTAATGTTGTGCAACACAACTGGTGTTTGGCTTTCTTAAATGTCATTATTGACTTTGTGTGATCCAGGCAAGGGTAAGCGCCACATGACATCTACCTAATTTTGAAGAGAAAGAATTTATGTCTCATTGATTTACACTGGGTGGTGGATGAGTAAATTTGTTTTCCCAAAATGTTCCCTCCTCTTTTTCACTTCCCATCCTCCCATCTCGAGGGTGTTCTCAATCTAACACCAGAATGTGATGTCAGTCGCTACCAGGTAATGATTGTATCATCAAGAATCTTGTCACAACAACAAACCGGATGCCTTTTCTTCGCTCAATCTTTGATTTCAATTTCATGTCCAAATCTGCACTCCTGGCCTGTGATTAATTACCATTTTATGGCAGTTGTCTACAAGGCGATGAGCTAACAAGTATAATACCAGTCAACCCTCAGGCACAAAATCAAGCCAGGCGTTCATTTGGGCTCATTTTCATTGTCTAGCCTCCCTATCCGGGCTTGTTTAGCATTGTCTGGGAAGGAACAGGGCTTCTATTCTTTTCACCCCTTCTCTCCCAGGGATCCTAAATGGGACATAGATATTCTAGCCGGGTGGGTTCTTGGCCTGGCACTCGATGCCCCTGAGTGCTCTGCTTAAGTACTGCCACTAAGGGCACTTGTGGAGAGCTTGTGAAAGTCCATTCTGATTAAAGGTGAAGGTGGAGGAGTAGTTGATACAGCAGTGGGAGCTTTTGAACTCCCTTGTGTGGCAAGTCAAAGGTTTTATACAGGGGGAGTTTCCCCCCATAGTACACCCTTACAGATATGTGGGTAGGACCAAGAAGAAGAGTATATAAAATTTAATCCAACATTGTTCACCACGGTTTTTATGACTTAATGCTAAGATCAGAAAACATCTGTTATAATAGCGTTTTATGTCACTGTTCCACATAGCTACACTGATAGCGTGGTTCCTCTTGCTTCACTGTGTTCAGAGTTGTGCACCAAAGAGGTGTTGGAAAAAAACTCAACAGGACAGATCCAACTGGCACGAAAGATCTGAAAAAAATTTGTAATTTCTTTGTGTTGAGACGTCGCTAGGCTTCTCAGATGCAGTTTTGGGTATCACTCACATGACACATTATATGGGATAAAACTATGAACTTTCGGGTACGATGCCCATTTTTGTTCCTAACTTTGTCTGCGTCTCTGACACAACAACAAAAACAAGAGTATCTGACACCCTGGGATGAAAATAAGTTGGTCTACAACAGGTGTTTCTTCAAGTGTTACTCCACTCCACTTTATAATGTACCCAAACCAGCATTTCACAGTTTTTGAAAAAAGTTTTTTAATATATTATAAAACCAATTTTGGAAATATTTTATTTTTAGGAGAGAAAAAAAGGTGGTTTTACTGAATGTGGACATGACATGGGGCTATGTGGCTACTTTTGTTATGCATTTTTTTTAAATTGTTCTTTTGATACTAAATCATGTGTACAGATGGTTCAAGTAAGGTTGTCATGAGACATAGAATTTCAAACTTGAAATTGATACCCAGGAAATTATGCAAAATTAAAAGGCACATCTTTTAAAATAAAGATTCAAACAATAAAGCTACAGATCTGTTTACTTCCTGCGGTTCTGGTGTCTTGGCACCACATTTCAGTGCTGATCTGATTGGTTCGGTAAGGTCTGCTGCCACTGTTTCTGTCTAGTTGCTGCTTTCTTGGCTTCAATCAAGGATTTAAAGAAAGTCGCACTTGAAAAATAATTGTGTTCTGTTAAATTAATACTGTGTAAAAACAGGCTGGACTGATAACGTTTTCTTCCTTAGCTGCAGCATTAACATTATCATTTTAATGCTTTAATGCTAATCCAATAATAATTTTTAGCATCAGTAGTATTAAAGTGAATATTTTTTTGACAACCCTACTCAGTACGTATCAACAGTAGTCGAGAACAAGAAGTACCGGTTTTGGTTTTGAAAAGTACAGTTAGTTAGTTAAGTTAGTCTACACTGGCATTATATGTGTTATAGCATAATGCTATATAATGAGTTAGGCTGTAACAGATATCTTCCCTATCTGGAAGATATCTGCAGACAAATATCTTAACAGTGGGACAGGTCAAAAAAGAGATAAAAATGAAGTGGACAGAGGAACCTTCATGGTTTATTTCTCATCTAAGAGTAACTTTTGGATAGTCATCAAAAAAACAAAGGAAACACGTTGTCACTGTGACAAAAAGAGAACTACCACTGAACTGGTGGGCAGCTTAAAGCAAGCGAGCTCTCTAATGTGAGCTGTACATTTGTGCCGTGGGACCCAAAAGTTCATTCTCTCTGACATCCCACCTGTTTGCCTTCTGTTTGATTTGTTCTCTCACTGATCCTGGTTCAGTCAGTGTGTCTGCGTGTAATCCCACCTGTTCTCCGGCTGTGGCCAGGATGTTATCTTTCTGACAGCCTGAGCGCTCAACCGTCCACCCAACACCCATACCTCACAAACGCCCCTTCCCTACTCCACCACTCAGTGCAGGGGTGAATGGAGTCTTTTGTATATCTTTTTAGGGGGTTTCTGATAACTTGAAGAAACGATATAAATTAAAGGAAAGGGAATCGTACTAATACGATGGAATACTAATGGTCACTACAGTCAGAGAAGGATGGAAGGTGCTTTGTGTAACACCCTGAGAGCTACAAGATAACCCCGTCCCTGCAGTTAATCAGCTTCCCTTTCAACTACTGCATGTGAAACAACATGTGGTATAATACTGCCTTCCTCCCTATCTCTCACTGTCTCCGTGTCCAGAGATTCTCTCCTCTTTCCCTCCCTTTTCCCCCCTGTCCGTATGATTGCAGGGCCGCTCTCCTGTCAGCTTTATCGCCACGTGTCAGTGTGAGGGTTCAAAACTTAGCCTCACTCTCTCTGCAACACTTTGATCAAATAGGCATACCTGAGAAAAAATATGGCAGGAGATGAGAGGGGCTTTCGCTGAGTGCTTCCAGATATGAGAGAAAACACTCAAACTCATGAGCAGGCGAGTGGCTGCAGAGTGAAGCTCCATAGCGCTGAAGGGGAGAGCTGTGATAGCGAGGTATGCTTGGCTGCAGTTGAACTTTTTGTGCTCTTCCTCCAGAAATCACTTTGTCAGAGTGCAAGAATTTAACCTCTTGCATGAAGTTAGGGTTAGGTTGTTTTGAGATGTCAGGGAGGGGGGAAAAGGCACTGTTATAATGTGACCTAACAGACTTTTCTTAGAACCAGTAAATTATTATTTCTTTCTGTATCTGTTAACCTGCTGCCTGTGACATTCCTGCAGTTAACCCCTGGTTAACCCATGTTTGCATTTAAAATGACCACTTTGTCATAGTTAAACATTTAACTGTAAATCATGCTTTGTTATGGGATGCATAATAAAGGTCGGGGGATACAGCATATTTTCTTTAGCTTAATTGTATCAATGCATGGACACCAAATTTTACTAAATAAAAGCTATCTTGTAAATAGTCTGAGACTACTATGAACTCGAGGGCTCATCTCATGTACCATCTTCCTGAAATAACGTTAGCCAAGCAAACTTACATTAAATCAGCTCAACCAAAAAACACTAGAGACACTTAGCTTGACAAAGCTGCTTCCTAATACAGAGCAAGCTGATGGATCAGTCACGCGAGTAAAAATAGGACAACGACCTCATTGCTGCGATGGATTACAGCTTGTGCACATTCATGACCACGTTCGATCGCAAAGTGTTTGCACAGGTCACTTGACAGGAGGCAACCTTTCTGCTAACAGTTGCAGTCTGATCTGGACTAACTGCATTCGCTCTCAGAGAGACTGTTGAAAGTTTGCAAATAATTGCTATCCAATTTACAAATGCAGACATTTGCAGACCAACATGTTGCCATTGGGACTCGACTCTGGATATGTTCCTATAGAGCTCGAAGGTTGCTGAGCTCAAATGTGATAGTAAAATGTGTTTTTTTTTTTTTTTATGTAGACAGCAACAGCGATTTTGATTTTCAACAATTTGCACACTTAGTCCAGCTGAGTTCAGTTCTAGTTTTAGGTGGTACTTTGCTGCATAGGCATTTCTCATTCATTTCCTGCCCTCACAAATGTCCTTTTTCTGCTCATCTTTTTTTTCCTGCTATGCTGGCTTTAGGTCTTTTGATTGATGACCCATTGATTGAGCTAACCTAAGTTACTCTTTGCAGTGTGCTTTCCCTCCACATTCAGCATACAGGATGTCTGTACGTGTGTTTGCAGGCTGCTGATATGTGATCCAATGTTGGCGCCGGTTGCCGTGAGAGAGAAGAAGAGAGGAAACGAGAGGAGACTTGACATCTTGCTGGACAGACGAACAGAACAGTTGTAGATTATTGTCGAGGGGAAGGCTTCCTTTGAGGAAAGCTAAAACGTTTTAATGAAGCACATAAAGAGGGCAGAGCGGACTAGCAAAAAGATGAGAAAGATCAGTTCAGAGCACCTGAAAGTTATTGTTCTGGGCAGCGATTCCTATTGGTGGGCTGGAAAAAGAAGGGAAAAGAAAACGGAAAAGAGAAAAAGAGAGGGTGGAACGTTGCCAGCTTGCCTTATTCAAAGAGTCTCTGTGTTAGATCACCTCTGAAGTCAAGCTTGGCGTTTGTTTTCCCCTCCTGATAGGCTGAAGGTGTTCAGGTGTGTCCAAGAAGGAGGGGCTGTTGTTTGAATTTCAGCCCAGTGATTGGCTGCAAGCCAGTAAAGGTTACAGGCTTTGTATTGGTTCAAAAATTTGAAACTTTTTCTTCTAAACCAGAGGCAGAAGAGAAAAAAAAGAGAAAACTGAAGGGAAAAATTAGCTTAAAGAACAAACCTATAAAACTAACTGTGCTGGAATATAGAGAATTTTCACAACCCCCCGTCTCCTTACAGGTTTCCGTCTTTTCTAATAGGGCACGTCCCCTGTGGTTGTGACATTTTAAGCTCTCAATTGCCATTCTCTTTAGTCATAAATAAATATAAATGCCAGCAGGATGGATTTATCTTCAGAGGGGAAGCTAAAATGAAAAGATGTATAAAATAGCGTTCTAATTTTAGAGAGGAAAGCGTGTGTTAGCATCTACCTTTCAGTGGGGGCTGATGGGGGGAAATGTGTGTGTGTGTTTCTCTCTGGTGGGCTTGTCACCTCTCTGAAAGCTGCCACAGATACAAATGTCTTGTTTGTTTTCTGTCGTTTTACTGCCCGCCCTCCCCTGACTAAACACCGGCGCTGGCTTTTACACTGTTCAGACAGTTGCCACCAGAGTTGAAAGGGACTACAGCGTGACCTCATGAGCACAGGTTCAAACTGTAAGGCTTAATAGTGCTACTTACTAGTGGTTGATGTAAATCAAAGTGAAGCTGAACTGCAGCGTAAGCACGTTTCTACTTTTCAACAACCACAGACGTTTGCATTTATGCGAGCATCTTGTTTGTTTTTGCACACATTGTGACCGTCACGGTGACAGCTGGCCACAATGTGTGTCAGCTCTCTGGGTTTGACACGACAGCGCCAACCACAAACACAGAGTGCGTGAGTTAGCGGGAACAATTCAGTACAATTCAATTTTATTTTTATAGCACCAAATCACAACAAACAGTCGAGCCGCTTTATTGCAATATTACTGAGCTGGATCCTGCTGGAGGTTTCTTCCTAATAAAAGGGAGTTTTTCCTTCCCACTGTCGCCGAGTGCCAGTTCATAGGGGATCATCTGATTGTTGGGGTCTTCTCAAGGAGATAGACAGCCTTTCTACTTTTAAGAAAAATGTGGTCAGGGAAGCACACTGACTGTTGATCGACACAAGGTTTTTATGTGTATACATCCATGTGTGTGTTTGTTTGTCACCGGTGTGGCTTGTCTCACAGTTCTTTATCAGGTCTTATCACCTCTGCAGACCTCACCACCTGCAAAGCATGTGTGGCCCATTGATGAGTCTCCTTTTCTGTTGTTTATCTCTAATCTGTGTTTTTCATATTTATTGACGCTGTAAGACTGTAAAGGTGCAATAAGTGAGTCATAATGTAGCCTGAACGTGCTGCCTATCATTACTGAACTTAGCCAGTCAATCAAGCAGTGCAGAATATTGCCAGCTAATTAAGATAAGGGAACGTGTATACAATAAACTGTTTCCATCCAAAGTGGCCAGCAGCACGGCTTGCATGCTGCTAGCTTGTTTTTAATCAGAGGGTTGTCTATTAAAACATTGCAGACCTGTTGGCACCTATGTGTGACTGTGGTGTGTCTGTCTGTGTGTGTGTGGCATACTTACGCAGAATGTGTTTTTTCCATGCCGTCGGCTGCCTGTGACACACCCTTCCCACAGTCCAGCCCATCCTCTGCATGTGTGTGATCCCATGTTAGCAGCTGGTGGGCTCTATAAATAGCCTGGCCTGAGATGTCTCTGGAAAACCAAAGGAAACAAACACCTTGTGAAACCTTTAAAAATGTAAATACTTGTTCTTGCATTATTTCTTGGCCAAAAGGTCATAATGAACGCAGAATTGTCACACTGTGTCGATTACGATTGGCTATCCGTCAGTGCATGGCCAATGTGAGATTTGCCTTACAAATTCTATTATGTTTTCTGTCATGGTCCATCACTTTTAGACCCAGTGCCAGGCTCCCACAGCGCTCTTTGGTGTTACTGCTCATATGCCGCTCACACGGTCTAAGAAGCTAACAATTTGTAAAGATCTACCTGTTTTACCATAAGGGAAAACAATAAAATATTGTGTCTACACCTATTATGTATGCTTAGGCAGTTATTTGATGATGCCGCTAGGCCTCTCTGGTATAATGTCTTCACTTGGCACTGGAAGTGTACAAAATCATCAAGCAATCAAAGTCGAAAATCAGTTCCTAAAAGATAACTTCATATATTCTCTATATTTTATTGCATCTGTGCAGGATATGTGTATTCAAGCATACCAGGTGATGGATTTCTTGCAGCAAGTGAGATAACATTGTCCTCCCAGAGACACACTGAGAGGCAGGTGCGGAAAACTTTAGAGAAATAAACACACTGGCTAGCAGCTACTCTAGCAGCTAGCCTGTTAGTGCTGTGCTGAATGAGCATTTCCATTCCAGCACATTACAGCAGTGTGATAAAGAGCAGCTGCTGTGTAATTTCACTGCCCTGCAGAGTGACGTTAATGTGTGTCTACACTTGTGTGTTTGTTTTATCCGTGCCGCCGATGATTCCCTTACAATCCCTGGAGCCCCAACGTAGCAGTTTCTCGGTTGCTTTGAAGTAGCCGATCCCCATGTTGCTTCCCATTGTGAGTTATTCGTCCGTGTGCGGTTGGAAATGACCTCCAGTCTGGTTAGCAGGCATCCAGAACTCGCTTGTCCGCACCCTGCTCTGACTGACATCTGTGCATCTTCATGTGTGCGAGAAGAGTTTAAGTGCCTGAGAAGTGATCTCATGCAAGCCTGAGAGTGACAGGGCACCTGTGGTCGGACCTCACCGTGAACCCGAAAACACATATGACACACTCATGTGCTCAGTATGGACTAGCAAAGCTGTGCAATGCGACCCATCTCCCTTCGTAGCTTCAACAGTATTATCCCCCACCAGCAAATTTCATCTGGCCCCACCACCTGTTGCCTGCTGTATTTCACTCAGGCCAAGAGCCTTCTGTTTCCCTTCATAAGCAACAGAGCTCTGCAAGAAGTAGGCATGACCCTGGGGGCGGCAATCCTAGACTAATCTAATTACTCCGAGTCAAGGCTTGAATAAGATTGAGTCTACACCAACTTGAAATTTCTTAACTCAATCTAGCAGCAAAAGTGTTACACAGTAAACAAGTCAAGCTGTCAAGCAGTAGTGCAGATTTGGGATTGGGTCCAGACAATGTGGCTTAAAGGTACTCCATGTAGCTGAGACATACTTAATAGTGGCTCCCAGGCACAATAACCTGAGAAATTACAAATTATTCATTTTGCTTTTGAAAAAAGTTTTGTGAACTTCTCATTGAAGAACTATTAAAAGTTCCTGAAGGGCAGAGTTTTTTAGCTGCGCATTAATAAGCTGGCTAACTATTGCTAATAAAATTAGCCATGGATGACTGTCATTTTATCTGATGAAAAAAAAATACAATGCCTGTTTTCATCCCGCCCCACGGTTTATAAACTTGTACCAGAATGTAAGTGGAATGTAAATCTGCTGTTTACTCTTTGAGAAACATTACGAATTCATATGATGATGGCTAATTAGCAAGCTAACTATTGCAAAAAAAGGCTCGATAGCAATGTTCCCTCTAATTTTTCATGTGTCTGAGCGAACGCACAAACTCCCTGAGCGGTCCCTTGGACCACTGTGAGCAACAGCAGACGTGTGCACTGTGGTCACGCCAGCGTTGAATCCATCCAAGTTACATGGTTTATTAAAATAATCAAATCACAGCATTTACATTTATGTTAGACTACTTTAAATTAAGTACTTTAGCCCACTTACAATGAAAATAAAAAAAAATCTTGTTCATGACCTGTGTAGTATGTTAGCACTATTGGAAGTAATAAATAAATAAGATAAATAAAGAAAATAAATACCCAATTTTGTCCTCCGCTGTCCAAAATCAGAGTAATTCAATTTTTAAAATTAAATAAATACATTTTCAAAGAGTCTCTTGGAATTTTTTATTTTCAAATACAAGTTGTTAGATGAGTTTTTGGACTTCCTGAAGATAGTCTGAGATAAACACAGACTGGAATTGGCAGAGATAACAGACGTGATTCCTCCTGACTTTTCTTGACATGAAGGGTGAAGAGATAGGAGAGAAATGAGAGAAGAGATGTGAAGTTATTCAGGAGGTGAAATTATTTCTGTGTTAAAGTCTACATACAATGACATGTAAAGGAGTTTTTCTTTTCTAATGTAGCCAAGTGCTTGCTCCTAGTGTGCCGTCTAATTTTAGAGGTTTTCTCTCGGGAATTGTCGGGTCCTTACCTTATAATATAAAGCACTTTGTGGTGACTGATGTTAAGATTTGGTACTATATTAAAAAAATGAATTGAATGTTTTGGCTTACAACTTTTGTTCTGACCTTCTGTTTTGATAATAGGTTTTGGTATTGTGTCTCATGTTTGTGAGCCAAGATCACTGTGAGCCTTAAGTTTAACCATGTAAACTGTGGTTGGGTTCCTTTTGCAGTTGTCTGTAAATTTGCTTGTATGACTTCACTTCATTGCTTGTTATATCCGAGGGCTCTTTATTCCAAAAAGGTACATTGTTTTCTCTAAACTTTTTACCTTGTTAGACTTTTACTGTAATCTGGAGCTTTCCGTAAGTAAAGGCAAAATATCTTCCTCCTCTTTTTTTCCAGATGGTATCCATCGTGTTGTTGCCCTCTGCACACTGCGGGTCACTATCATCACTGATGACATGCTGACAAACAGCATCACGGTTCGTCTGGAGAACATGTCCCAGGAGCGTTTTCTATCTCCCCTGCTCAGCCTCTTTCTTGAGGGAGTGGCGGATGTACTCTCCACCAAGCGGGAAGCAGTGTTTGTGTTTAACATCCAAAACGACACCGACGTCCAAGGCTCCATCCTCAACGTAACCTTTTCGGCGCTGCAGCCCGGAGGGGCTCCTGGTAAAGGCATGTTCTTCCCATCTGAGGAGCTGCAGGAGCAGATCTACCTCCACAGGACTCGACTCAGGCTCATATCCACTCAAGAGGTAACGCACAGTCCTGAGGTCAAAAACATCAGAAGCATTAGTAGAAGAAATAAACGTAGCTAAAATTCCTTCTTCCATTCAGGTGTTGCCGTTTGATGATAACATCTGCCTACGGGAGCCCTGCGAGAACTATATGAAGTGTGTATCAGTGCTGAAGTTTGACAGCTCCCCTCCCTTCATCGCCTCTGACACGGTTCTGTTTCGACCTATCCACCCCATCAACGGGCTGCGCTGCCGCTGCCCGGTCGGTTTCACCGGAGAATACTGTGAGACCGAGATCGACCTCTGCTATTCAGGGCCCTGCAAGAACAACGGGAGGTGTCGGAGCAGAGAGGGCGGTTATACCTGCGAGTGCCTGGAGGACTTCACAGGTGAGTTAAAAAGAAATAAACAAAGAAGAAGGTATTGAGTGATTCAAAGCTGTCAATCAGCTTGCCTTTTTTACCTAAACTATGTTGTGTATCCCCGATTACACATATACAACAATACCATATGAAAAGTCTATTATAAGCATGTGCAAGAGCTCATTTTGTTTGTGATAACAGTTTAAATAACCTGTGCAGAGCTGCTAAACCGCACAGACGGGTTGTAAAAGGTCTCACAGCCCTTTGTTGTAGCTTGAGGTTGACCCCAGTACAGAAAGGACATGCTTTGTAGTACCGCAGGTAAAGCCACCTGCTTCCACACATGCATACAGTACACGAAATGTATTGCTGGAAAGGGGTGTACACAATCCTCACTACACCAGTCAGACCAGCTTCATCTGAAATAACATTTCACCTGTTTCCAAAACCAAAGTAGCTTTAATTTCTTTTGACGAGTAAAGAGTACTGGCAAGTAAACAAATTGCCTGTTAATCCTCATATATCAGTGAGTCACACACCAAGACTCAACAGATCAGTACAATTCAAAGCTGCTCCTATCAATATTTTTCTATTAACAATGGGAAAGTTATAATTAAAAAAGGAATGACTTGTAGGGACAAATCCAGAGAATTATAACTAATCTCTGTAATCCATCTTGGCACTGCAGAGCATCTCAGCGTGTTTATGCTCATCTTTATTTTGTTTTCTAACCTGTAACTTTTTAACAGTTTTATGTATGTAGCGTATTTATTTACACATAAACTCCGTGCCGTAAACACTGAATAACTTTACAAAGATCTAAATATAAGCTAAAATGCGCACATACAGTGAAATGTAAAAGAAATGTGAGACTAAAAGGTTTAAGTGTTCTTCTGAATTAAGACACAAGTGTAATTGACTTCAGGTCAGAGAGGGCAGCTTGTTCCAAAGAATAACACCGCAGTAACTGAAAGCACCATCAACACACTTGATGACCTGAGAGGTTGCGCTGGATTATAGACACTGAGAAAGTCCACAGTGTACTGGGGGATCAGATCATTGAGTTTATGAACCAGTAGAAGGATTTTAAAGGTTATTCTGTATTGAAACTGGGAGCCAGAGAAGTGACTTCAGCACTGGGGTAATATGGTCAAATTAGCATGTTCGTGTAAGGAGTCTGGCTCCTGCTTCATTCTGAATGAGTCTGAATGAGAAGTCATCCTACTAATGATCTGGGTAATCCTGCAAAAAGAGTGCTAGAGTAGTGTATCCTGCTGGATTGCATGAAGTCAGTTTCAGAAGAGAATTTCCTAACGTTTTATATTTCTTTGAAAGTGGTACAAAGCAGTTCTGGTGACATTATTAACATGGTTATCAAAGCTGAGATATAATAAAATAATACCATGGTTCTTGACTTACTCACTCAGAGAAAGGAAGATAAACATGAATACATTTTCTGTCTCTGACTTTTTGAGCCTACGGCAATTCGTCTCTGTTCAGTTCTAAGAAGTCTTGAGACTTCCAGCAGTTGATGTCATCATTGAACCTTGTTAGTTTGTGAACAGAAATTAGATTATTAGAGGAAAATGACAAGTACAACTGTGTGTCATCTTTGTGTGAATGGTGGTAATGGGTATTGTTTATCATATTACAAAGCAGGAACATACAAAGGTAAAGAATAAAGGACCAAGGACAGATCCTTGAGGAACCCCCGAATGAATTTTTGTTCCTCTAGATCAAAACCCATTAACTGAAACAGAAAAACTTCTACCCTTGAGGTATGATGGGAAAAACAACCAAGAAGACGACATGGAAAAACTGAATCATGAAGTCTAAAAAGAATTGAGCATATCAACAAACAGCAGCACATTTCCCACAAGAGGTCTAAAATAAAAGGAAAAACTACTTCAGGTAACGTTAAGCTCTGTTTGCTAAAACAAAGTAACCACTGCAGGATCTTGCTTTGAGACGCATTTAGTTGTTTAGCACTACACTAGCAAAACACAGCAAGCTGCCTGCTAACTTCAAACTAGGACGTAAACAGTGGCAGAGCTAAATATTCCAAATATGAGATTACAAGTGTTTTGCAAGTGTTAAAGTACTCAGTACTCAGTTAGTCGATGAGCTATGGGAAAGTTTGGAACCTTTCATCATTCACATTCAAGCACTTTGCAAAATATTTCCGAATATCAGTGATCTTCCTCCCATACTTCCCCCCTATACATCTGATACCTGACTGTCTCCACTCTTCTCTCCCTAATAGAGCCTAAACGGGCTCTGACAGCCTCCTGCTTCCCACCCCTATGTGTCTCCCGACGCTCTGCCTCCCCTCTCTTTCTCATCCTCCATCTTATCCTCAGTAATTACCTGATTATATCTGACTTGTCACTCATACTGCTTCTCGCCTTCTCCTCCTTGTGCCCACGTCCATCTTCTCCACCCACCCATCATATTTCCTTTACCTACATCTCGGGTCCCCTCTTTGAAGGTCACAGTTCAACTCCTGATACTCAAGGGCCATCAGGGACTATTATGGGGCTGATGACAAGGGAAGGCCTGTTTTGTCTCTCAGGTTTCCTGCATTACAGGGAAAACAGATCCTTATAATTCCCCCTAGGGACAAAAGGATTATGCTGAGGAGAGAGGGCCATTACCTGGTTCAAAGCTGTGCAGTTTTGGGGTCTGTGTTGTTGCCCTGGAAGAGTAGAGCTTGTCTAGACATCAGATTGACACAAAAACGCAGAATGGGACGCGGTGGCACCTATCACAAATATTATTACAGTCGGAAAGAGGCCTGCTGGCGTATTTACGTAGGAATTTTAAATTAGCAGAGCCAGGAAGCTGGGGCCAGTTGGCTGATTTTGGAAAAGCTAAAACCACATGGTCATTTAGAGGAATTTTCCCTTCCCGGACCTGTTGCGAAATTAAATTAGATAATGTAATATATCATGTATTTGATACCACCATGCAGCATCAGTTAAGCAGTTAGCATGTGAAGGAGAAGTGTATGAGGGTAGCGATAACCTCATGACCAATGGGTAGTCAAGTAAGTTTGACCAGGCCTTAAGCAGCTCTGAACAGGAAGCCAAGCAAAGCAGCCACAGATGGATGAAAAGGGTTGAGGCTACAGGTTTAACATGTTCGCTGATACTGCTAGCCAAGAAGTAAAACAATAAAGATGTAAAAAAGGCAAGATTAATCCACTCCATAACATGCCCCGTACCCCAAAAACCACAGCGTATTTATGATGTAAGATGGGGAATTATTGTTTGCTTTTCTGCATAATTAACATGAAATCACACACTGCTAATAAAGTACTTAAATTTAGTAAATTTAGTATAGTTATTTTTTTGTTTCCTGTAAAAACCAAAGGTAGTTTCTAGTGTACCTACCTTTAAGTAGCCTTAAGTGTGCCTACCTTTGCTAAATAAATAAATATCAAAATTCTGTTTAATTGCAGGGGTATTATGCCTTTAGTTGCGGGCATATCAGAAAATGTTGCCAAAGTGACTTAACCTAAGGTTTATTATCAGGATGGTAAAAACAAACAGGAATGCACTCATCCAAAAGTGGATTTCTTTTGTTCCCAACCTTGAATCACTCTAAGAGGTATTTAACTGATCAGCTGTTATCTGATCGTTGTTCGGTTTACAAGTTTAAAAGTGCAGTTAAATATAAGTTTAGCCCATGCACTGAGCTTAGTGAAGGAAAGCCAGCAGTCTTATCCCTGTCAGCTTGCTTTCTTTTTGCAGTCTTTGTCCCTCCACCGTGACTCTTTTTCCAAACTCTCTCTCTCTCCAAACATGGCCAAATTACCTTCTGGCTAAGAAGTGTGCTTCTCAGAAAAGACCAGTAAACAAGGTTTTGTCAGTGTTATTAACTGTTTGGAGGGAGGCGTGCCTTTCTTGAACTGATGTTTTTGGAGGGACTTTAACAACAGAAAGTTAATGCCATGTTTAACGTGTGCATGTTAGTTGAATAAATGTGCTTTGCTGATAATCAAAGGCATCTTGTTTAAACAACTGGATTCCTTAAGGCTGAGTGAGGTCTGTATTTCAGTCAACTGTGGAAGGTACGCTTCGCATAAAAGATAACATAATGATAACAAATTGATGAGACAATCAGATGACATTTATTATCATTGCTACATTGCATTTGGGGGTGGGGGTGGACCAAGCACCAGCAAGAATGGGAAATTTAAAAAAAAATCTCATGCAAGCTTTAGTTCAAAATTTTTCATTTCGCATCTGTTGCTGACACAAGAGCTTTCATAATATACTGTTTAATTTTTAGTTATGCATTTCATAGTAATGCACTGAGGAAGTCAACAGTTTGCATCCATGATATCATTAAAATGTCAACATAGTGTTGGGGCCAGTGCCATCCCAGAACCCCCATTAGCTCCGCCCCTGGTAGTGCTGCAGCTGAGAAACACAGGCCATATCAATTAACAGCAAAATGTTTCTCACAGTAAAAAAAAGATGCAGAACAGCTCTGTGTAACTTGGTCCCTCTTTTTCTTGCAGGCGAGCACTGTGAGATTAATGCATCATCAGACCGCTGTGTACCAGGTGTGTGCAAGAATGGTGGTACGTGCATCAACCGGCTTGCAGGTGGTTTCATGTGCGAGTGTCCACCCGGGGAGTATGAGAAGCCCTACTGTGAGATGACCACCCGCAGCTTTCCTGGACAGTCCTTCATCACCTTCAGAGGCCTGCGGCAAAGGTTCCACTTCACCGTCTCCTTCATGTAAGTTTGGTATCTTTTGTGTCTACCTCTTTGCTTACTAATCACCATTACAACTGTCAAGATTACTGTTCTTGTATGGCACACATACAGTTTATTATGGGAGCATGGTTGCCAACTCTCACATCTGGCGTATAAAACACACTTTTACCTTCAGTCTCACGCTCTAGTGCTGCACAAAGAGATCTCATGATAAGAGGAAGCCTAGCAAACTTTATGAAAAAACAAACAAACAAAGGGTTTGTCATGTGCGCAGAAACGTTTGTTTAACCTTTTAGCACCAAAAGTGGTCCAAAAATATCAGATCAGTGTGGGAGGGAAGGACGTGCTTCTTTTGCGGTTCGGACTCCTTCTGACATTTCTTTGGAGGTGGAGGAACACCAAAGTAATTGCTTAAAGGAGCTTACTTCTTTGACATCTTTAAGAGTTCTAAACAAATGTCTGTCCTCCTCCAGAAAATCTGACGTACGCAAACACGCGTTGCAACTTCTTATCTGGTGCGTGTTTTTTATTTTGACAGCGCATGCGCAGCTGCGGACCACTTATGTGCACCCCTGGATATATAAAATGAATACATTCAATAGTCTTAGCCTCATGTTTTCCTCTTCTGACACTCACAGTAAAATGCTACAGTACACATTATTTAACGTCCCACAATTAAACTCCCCTTCCATCTATCACTACATGGCCAATTAACTTCAGTATTTACACTGAAACAACTTCAAAATACAACAGCAATAAATGCTGTCAGTATAAAAAGGGAATTAATAAATATTCCACTGTAGTAGATTCACAAAAATAGTCATTATTCAGAGATGCCCTTCTTAGCAGTTCTTGGTAAATGTAGGATGCCACAGACAGCACCCCAGTGTATACCTGGAGCTCAGCAAGTTCATGCCTTTGCCTTTAATTTCTCCTTTACTTAGTAAGTGGTAGTTTCCACTCTTAAACAGCAGTAGTAAAATGATGGGATGATGAAGTTAAATCAAATGGGATCATATTGTGGGAATAAAAAAATAATCAAAAAATGACACCCTTTGTATAATGAAGTATTGAATCCCAATGCACGCAGTGTTTACCCCAAACAGCTCTGGCATTCATTAACAGGTAGCCTAATGTGTGGAAACACATTATTTAATTAATATAAATGATCATTCCAATAAAAATAAAAACCCTAGTGATGATTTCACTAAAAAAGCAAAAAGAAAATTTTAGCAGCTTTAGCTTGATAGCTAAGCGCGTTAATGTTAGCAAAGTATCACAGTTTTACGCTTGCCTTACTTTTTGTTGCTTCCAGCTAACTCTGATCGGAGCAGCTGTAAAGCCAATAGATGCACAATGATTATATACACGATAAACTAATGACTTCAGCTAAATCCCTGATAAGAGCTAGTTACTTGGACACGCTAATGATTCCAGCTGAGAATAACTATGGAAAAAGACATTTTCCGAATGGTTTCAGAATTTAGTGTCACTATTTAAAATTCAGCCACCTGTGAGCATTGTGCGTGTCATAAGCAGCAATTTAAACACAGTGGAAGTCAGCAAACTAAAGTGTGCCAGCTGGGACGTGCTGAGACATGCATGCCCTTTTCCATTGTGTCTCACCTCCTTGAATACGTACATAGAGATGCACATTCAGGAACAACCAAGGTATAATTCACACAGTACATCTGAACATGAAGATTTATGATTTGTGCCTTTCACACTTTTTAAAACAAAGTGGAACCGCCAGAGGAAAAACAGGTGTACTGTAAATATTACAAAAGGAAGTGCTTTAAACATTTTTACCAGTAATAGGTGAGATGATTTTGTAAATCTGTGGACAGAGTGACGGTGAGAAAGGTTGCCAGTGAGGTGAAAACAGGAAAGGCTGTGTGATTTGTTTCCTAGATTCCCTTATCAGTGTTTGGCTTCAGCCATCCTGACTTCCTGCCCTCCTGGGCTCACTAGCATCTGCCGGCTGACTCCACTGCCCTCACCTTACGCTCCAAACACACAGACAAACACACACACATCTGAACTTTGAACCCCGTAGAACACACACACAAGTAGGTGCTGCCTCATTTGCCAGGTCTTTTGTGTCGCTTTCACATGTAGACACAGTCATGCACCGTCTACTTCAGAAGCGCCGTTTCCTCTGTGCTTTACACATCCTTCGTTTCCTTTCCAAGTGACTTTTCCTCAAGAACGCCTCGGTTCTTTTCGTCATAAAACTTTCTGCAAGGTTCTCGACCTTTCAGTCTCGCACTGTTTGGGTTGGAGAGGCGTTAAAAAATGTGATGGGAAACACGAGCACCGTAAAGAAAAACAGCTGTAATTCACGCACCCCTTTCTATGACACATATATGAAAGTTCCTTTTATCAAAGTTAATCATCTTTACAAAAAATTTTTTTTCAGGTTTGCTACCAGGGAAGAAACGCCCTGCTCCTCTACAACGGCAGGTTCAACGAGAAACATGACTTCATCGCCCTGGAGATCATCGCTGAACAGATTCAGCTCACCTTCTCTGGAGGTTAGGCCCCGTAATGCGTGATCGTCTGCTTTTGTGTGTGCGACTGATGCGTATCAGTTCTCGGCTGCATTATAAGCAGATTAATATGGCGTAAGTGCGCGTTATCTAAAGTGACTTTTACAGAGACGTAGGTACATAATTCTTATCTATCTCCACTTTCTTTTGACAAGGGTGCGTTAGTGCATACACAAATTATCCAAATATAGTAGAGTCAAACATGATGCTTTAAAGGATAGGAGTGTTTTATTTTGAAAGGACTGATTAATGGTGACACCTAACTGGCCAAAAAACACCACCACAAAATCCATGATGGCTAAGGTCCATAAGCAGCACGACAGTGGCAACTTATTTGTTTTAAACGTTTTTGAAAGATCAATTCGTAAAAACATTAGCGCATTTAAACTCATTCAAGTGTGCTCACACACCCAGCATCATTGTTACAACTGGTAACTGTTGAATGCAGATCAAACACATGTTCTCCGAGCTGAGTCTACTTTCCCATGGTCGCGTACAGGGAGGAATCCAGTTCAGTATGACTATTTTGGGTGAAGCCTGTTCGGGAGAGAAGCCAAGTCCTTGTGCCCTGCTTCAAAACTGACATATATCTAAAACGTTCGACGCATGAATCATCAAATTAAATGTTTTGAATTATGAGTCACGTTAATGAAGAG